>NW_022158816.1:0-13888 GCF_000260195.1 Fusarium odoratissimum NRRL 54006
CCAGTTCCCCACCATATTGACGTAATGCAAGAAAATACTTATGATATTAGGAAATATGTTCATGATGAGCTAGATAGGTGGTATTTGGCGCCTGCAAAGGCAGATATTGCATCCAAACTTGAGCTGGAGATTGTGTATCGCGCAGAGGGCGTATTTCTCTGGGTGGTGTTGGTTATCGAAGGTCTTCTTCGGCGGGGCTCCAGGCTGGACACAGTACTTGACACAATCCACCCCTTTCCCAGAGGACGAGACGAGAAGCTTAGGAGAATCTACGAGGAGATACTGAAGCAAGCAACAGAAGGCTTGAAAGACAATGGAGTGACAGCCAGCATTAAACCGATCCTGAGCATTATGATCAATTCGGCGACTCCACTGAGCTTGAAGCAAATGGAGGCTTGCCTTGCCACTGGAGGAGGGGATTCTGGGTATATCTGCCTGGAGAATGATATTATTCACACTTGCCGAGGGCTTCTGAAGATTGAGGAAGACGTGGTGCGGCCCTTTCACACCACGTTGAAGAGTTACTTAGAAGATGGAGACAAGTGCCCAGCAGATTTTCATATCAACACTGATGAAGCACATGCTTGACTTGCTGGATGTTGCCTGAAATATACTGCAAATTGTGTGGCTCTAGGTCGAGATCATGGCATGGAAGAGATCCGCCGAATAACTTCCCAGCATCCTTTTCTCAGCTATGCAGCCGACTTTTGGGTTTATCACATGGATCGCTCTGGATCACTCTGGTCGCCCCTGTTACCTTTAATCCACAATCTTCTCGATGATTCAAGCTCATTCCTTAAGTGGTATGCGATTGTTTGTCAACCGGGACATTTCTTTCGCACTCACTTGACAATTGGCTTGTGGGGGGCCAAGCGATGTATCATAGCTGGGTGTGACTCCCGGTCATGCCTTATCACTTGTCGGATTACAAGATTCCATCTACACCCAGCATCTTTATTTCTGACGCTCATGGGTCCCTCTCGGTTCAGGCACTAAGCCCGGAGAATCGAGACAGTCAAGGAAGAACATCTGCCCACTAGGCGGCTGGCAGCTTTGCACAGTTCCTAAGTGCCTACTTGCCTGCAGAACATGTAAGTACATGGATGAAAATACCTTCTTTTCCAGAAGTGGGATGGCTTCAAGGCTCAGACGCACTTTCTTACATACTCCAGCTTTTCCCAAAAAGCGCCGACGCACAGGATGCCAACAACAAAACCCCCCTACATCTGTCGTGTGTATGCGGCAATCTCGAAAATACCGAAAAGCTACTAAGGGCTGGGGCCAATATCGATGCAATTGATTCCTCAGAAATGACACCTCTTCATTACGCGTCTGGTAGCCAAGGAATTAAAGACGTCCATCTTCTGGCACGTAGAGGGGCAAACGTCAATGCAAAGGGAGTAGATGGTATTGTTCCGCTACCGGTATATATTGCAGCGGCTTATGGACAGGAGGATATTGTCCAGGTACTGTTATCAAGTGGCGCCTGCGTGAATAGTCAAAATACCGAAGGGGCGAGTGACTTCATTTGGTAGCTCTAGGCGAACTATATGACGTCGAGAACTTTGTGAGCACCATGGCTTCGCCATTGGAGTTCGCCCGAGTAACCTCAGTAGCCTTTTCACCTGATGGTAGCTTCTGGCATCTACCTCTGAGGATAAGGCGGTGCGGATCTGGCGCAGCGATGATGGCAGTTGTGTGCAGAAAACGCAAGGCATCCGGCCTGATCGCGTTGCGTTTTACTATTCGGGGTCATGCCTTCTTATTAATAGCGGCTCTACCACTATTCCTATTTCCAATTCTTTCACTACAATGAACATCAGGGTCTTTTCTAATCTTCCTGATTATATTGGAATTAGCTTAGATGGTTGCTAGATCTTATGGCAAGGGGTTCCATTATTCTGGCTGCCAGCCCCATTCCGTGGAATAGGTTTAGTCCACGACTCTACGGTAGTATTGGGTTGTAGCTCTGGAAGAGTAATCATTATGAGATTTGAAAATGTAGCGTTTTAGAATATGCTCAATAAACTTCTTTTTTTTCTTCTTCCTCACCCTAGTAGTCAGACAGACAGACAGGCATTGAAGACAATGAACAGGTCTCCCTTTCGGCTTAGCTTTTTAGAATGCTGCGCTAGGCCTTATATGAGTTAGCGGCGATACGCTTCTGAAAATGGACGGATCTTGACCATGAAATTCACGATTGGCTGAAAAAAAGCCCCACATATCCAAAAACGGCCACATCTTGACCGCTAAATTTTGATTGGCTGCAATGCTTGGGACCGACGACGAGGTAATCAACTTCTAAGACGAATATATCAACAACCAGCCAGAAGAACTAATAGAAATATAAGTAAAGCAAGTCTTAAGCTCTTAATGTATAGTTTCTTACTATGCTAATAAGTTTTATGGCATATTTAGTATCTAGTTTGAGTCAGTCAGTATATGATGTTTGAATCACATAATATGTAAAGGTGGGGCTTGGATCACACATGCGATAGTGGGACTCAGTAATAGACAAACCCAACCCTAACACCTCAGTATAATATCTTAAGCTCTTATCTGTACTTAATTCCAACCTGAGGAATCCTTAGCTGATGTGGTCCTTGTTCCTCACTATTTAAGTAGGTCTGATCTCGATATAACATTGCCGTATGTCTGCGTATAACTATCTGCAATTCTCTCTCGTCTCCAATCTCCCTCACTTCCGTAAGATGTTTCCAAGTTTGAGCCCTCTCAACCCCTCCACCGACGTTCTCTAGTTGATCTGGCGGATTCGACCGTAGGGCGAGCGTCAGGATCTGAGCAAAGCTTCCCCACGCGAAGCTATGCCATGGGCGTCGGACAAAGACGGTGACAGCTAGGTGAATGAGTGCAATGACGGCTTGGAGAAACAGTGCTGCGAAGGCAAGGCGAAGGGTTGTGCTCGGTTGAAACCCGTAAGCATATACATGCTCGAAGTATGTGTGATAAACATAAGTATAATTGGCGCCGGGGGGTTCAAAGATGGGAGTGAACTTCTCATCATCCCCCTTCATGCCTTTCAGAGTTGTGATTCGAGCCAGTGCATTTGCGAGATAGGCTGCAAGCGATCCCGGCAGGCAATAGGCACCACCAGTGCCGCGAGACCATGCGTCAATACAGCCATTCATCATATCGAGATACGCCGGATTTTTTCGCTGCGGGCCGACGGATTCTGGAGGAACTCCAATCCCCTCTAACCATTCAACCGTCATCTCGATAGATTGTTCTGGATCAGACTTCAGTCGCATATAGTCCATTGCCTCGAGAAGTGGGAACCCTAGGTGGCTCTGTATGTCCGATGATGACTTCGAATGGAGAAAGACATCTGCCTCGACCCAACGCCCCTGGATCAGACAAAGCCCAATCTCGATCTCAGGTTCCGGCTGATATGTGGGAAGGTCTGTAAATGAACTTATATAGGAATGAGCAAACACAATACTTGTTGCAACTGGTACAGGAAGTAGATGTCGGATATCAAGGAGGACGGGGTTCATTGAGCGGGTAACATTGTCACCCGCGTTCGTTGGTATCTTCATGAGATATTCCATTGAATCGTTGAAATCACTGAATTCAACTGTGACATTAAAATTGTCATAATATATGTCATCAAATTCAAAGTAGGTCGATGTGTAGTTAAAAGGGCGACGCAAGTAGGAAAAAGAACAGTGAGCCGCTACCAAAGGTTGTTTCCATTTCTCGCTTCCAGAAGGCTTCAATGCTTCGGATTTACGGAGGTATTGAACTCCGTCAGGCGCAAACTCGTCAAACTTGAATCCGGCGAGAATAAATTCCATAGGTGTTGTAGCATAAGCTATACTTCCACCAGCTTCCTCTCCGTAGCTGTTCACTAATAGAGTAATCTGCCTATGAGGCGGCGTCATGGGAGAGGGTACAGTTATATTTCCCATCATAATCGGTGGCGCATTACCAGATCGAATTGTGGTGATATCGAGCGTCTGTAGTACACGGGATATTGTCTCGAAGTCATGATTCGCGCAGGTTTGGTTGTTGAAGACGGAAAGACACCCTAAGTCTGGTTTCAAATAAGGAGACTCAAACTTTCTAAGGTAAGGGTTTGGTTCAACCACGGGCCGGTCTTCAGCGGAAACATCTGGGAGCTGCCACCAATTGTACCGAGGGATCATAGCAATAGCAGCAGACGGGCCTGCTGCCAGACCCAACAGCGAAAATAGGAAGATCATTGCAGCGGTAATGGCATTAAAGAATCGTTTCCCAGTAGGGTTTACCGCTGGGGACCAGAATTCTCGGCTGGCAAGATATCGTAGCGAAAAGCCGATGTTGAAAGGCGATAAGAGAAAGCCCAGTGGGACGCCGTTCCTACCGAGAAGCCCGTAGCGGATTCTGTGCAGAAGGACGTCGGTCAAGGAGATAAGGATTAAGCTCTCCTGCGCCTTGGCGGCGAACTGAAGAGCGGCCATTTCCTCGATGTTAGGATGAGAGGGGGACCAGTGGAGATTTATAACGTGAAGGGTCAGGAGAGTTGACGTTACCAGCATTGCTGGAAGGTGGAAGAGAGTAAAGTGCCAAAGCGCAGATGATCTCTTATTACTGCAGACTGCCTTGCGAGGTTCGCCGCTGGCCACATCTTTGGAGCGGCAGCACGGGTTGAGCTTGTATCCAAGCCTTCCGAGAAATGTGCGGGGACCTGGTCTGGGCGGTACGAGGCCTGAGGAACCCGCCGATGCGGTAGTGATATGCTGGGGATAGTGTTTGGTTTTTGGAGACGGAGATAGAGCAGGTTGATTGGTTGCTTGTAGATTTACTTCATCCATTACGTCATTTCCGAGATGGGTGCTTATTGCCGTATTATCCCGCAGGGAAAGCTTCTGCGTAAGCTGGCTAGGCGCGGACTGTTGATCGCTGGGTGTCATTGTCTGAGCTGCGTCTGCGTTGCGTTATCTGACGGTGGCGGGAGCATAGAAGTTTTTAGAAAAGGGATTTTTAACGGTGGTTAGGACATTTGAAGTATGCTGCCTTGTTATAGTATAAGCATCCTCTAGGACTTGCAGTGGTAGACATTGCGAACTAGAGCTGCTGGAGCTAAAGAATGGTTACTAACTACGTAGTACACCAACTTAAAAAAACGCCAGGGCATACTTCAACGCCAAATGTTGCTCAATGTCCGAGCGCTGGTGTTGGAGGCTGTCACCGGCATCGCATATATGGTACCTGCCCTTAAGCTTCGACAATAGACATTTAGTGAGTGGCTCTAGAGAAATCTAGACCAGCAACAAGCTATAGTCTGCTCCGTTATTTTGCGGGGGTTTAAAATTTCCAGACCGGATGAGACAGTATCTTGTACTGAATGGATTTAATACTTTAAAATCCTAAAAACCTCTATTACTCCTGATTTATAAATATAGTTTAAATAAATATTGTAAAGCTATTTGTGCTTTATGTAAACTTCCTATGCTAAAGTATAGCTAGTAGTGAAATGTAATTGAGGGGTGTAAGGAAGGCTATTATCCTTAATAAATAGCCTTTACCCGATGTAACGGTAATAGCTGGGAAATAAGCAAATCAGAGTAAATAAAACAAAGATGTGTTTTTCAGCAATATAGTACTCTTGTTGTCTGGTTTCCACTGTCACCTTATTACTGTACCGTCTGGCGGATCCATTATTTAGACGCAGAGTCAAGATGATGCTTGGTGTCAATTTTCAGGATTGGACGTTCCCTACTATACCAATCACCACTGGTATTAGCACCTGATACCATTTTTTCCGCTTCGTGCACACCCTCGGGTGTTGTATTAGGTCCTAACATGATGGGGTTGACTGTGGTGGTTATTGTGAAAGAACGGAATAGATAAAACTGAACTGCTCAGTAGTTAAAGGTGATATGAAGCTGGATATTGGACTGTAGAGAAGACTCCACGAGTAAAAAGAGCAGGGAGCTTAATAGTTGAAGGAGCAGGTAATAATTAATAGAGCGTTGCGCGACAGGATGCGTCACGCTTTATAGTAAACCCGTGTTGTGATCAACACTACTCTTCATATAGGTGGAATAATGCAAAATCAACTCTACACCCTGGCAATAAATCAACCCTACTAGGTTTAAAGTGGGTCAATAAAATCAACTCTAGTAGAGTTGATTTGGGACTGTAGTCCTAGGGCTGAGCGGCGAGCTCGTCTGCGAGACCTGGGTTGGGTTGAGAGTGAGATCGAGGATATGGTGTCCGACAGTACAACGTCAGATGAGGATATCTGGAGTGCATATTCCGATTAAACTCAGTCGGATCTGAAATTCTGCTGCCCTGGCTTTCAATTGCTTATTGAAGTCTTGTAAGGTTTTGTGGGGTATACGTGATGTAAGAACTGGGATCGTAACAATTGACTACAGTAGGTTTCCAAATTACTGTTAGGTTAAGTATTGGCATAACTGAGCTGACTGATAAGATATACTAGTCTATAATAGAAAATGTAACGCTTAACAGACGAACTTTACTACTCCGTAACAGGAAATGTGACGATTAATTGAGAATCCAATCTTCGCAATATTGGATGATATGCCATAACTACAATATTAATTGAAATTGAAAAAAAAATTAACTTAGAATGCTAATCTGAGCCCTAAAGAAGAGATAGTAGTTTTGTTTAACCTAAAAGTGTGCTGGTGGCTTTAAACACCAAGTTGAATTTGCGTACTGGAATAGTGGCGTTCCGGTCCTCGCCACTTGTGCATCCCACCATTAAGTCACTATGACTCATAGCCTCGCTGCTTGCTCACCATTGTTCATCAGATATCTTAGATTTCGATTTTCTCCCGGATCATCTTGGGCGTGGATCAGCGTGTGGTTTTTTAACAAGTCTCTTAGAAAGCCTTATTAGGAATTCCGGGATCTTAGAAATCCCGTGACCTCTAGTCCTTTCATGACAAAAGCTCGTAATGTTAGCGCCAAATCCCCCGAAGACGCCCCAAACTGTGACGCATCCCCGCCAATGCTGGGTGATGGAACCCGACCGAGTGGCCGCCATGATTTGGGCAGCAAACTTGGTTGGGCATCGGTGGTGTGAACCAGAACCCCCGGCCACACGCTGACAACACCGTACGATAATCTCATATGATTAACCCCGCGCCTTGACGCCGACTACTGCTGCATCGCTTTCTTTATAACATAATATTGAGTTTATCTCTTGCTGGGAAAAGTTATATCCACCTGTAAAAGCCATGAATGAACTAGCTGCAAACCTCACCGGATTGCGTATTGGCCGACGAACCTATGTTGGCTTTGGTGACGAAATACCGGATGAGGTTCCGTTCTACCCGTCAGGCAACCTCGCAACGAAATTGAACAACACTCCTCGTTATCTCTTTCGCATTTACTCACATGCATCTGCTGGAAAGAACAGTAGCGAATGGATGAAATCTATTGACGCCCTAGAAAACAATCTGACGGACATTTTTGCACGAGATAATGCTGCAAATATCGCTATAACCCTCAATGAGCATCTTCGATGGGAGCCAAAATCATGCGGAGACCCTTTCATATCCTGGACAACTTCGCTCCTTGTCGCGATTGAATACGCTATCTATAAGCATAAGACGGAAGGTGCTAAGCTGGAGGCAATTCATCTGTGCATTGTCGATACCACTATGTTCCCAAAGGGAGTATTCATACGAGACCTCGACCTGATCGAGGAATTCTATGACAAAGTCCCCAACGGTCAACAGATCATGGTCAAAGGTGTATGCCACACTTGGGAAGCGAGAGGACTCGACAACTTCCGTCATTTGCGAAACAAGCGACATAAGACTTACTCTGGCGTTTATTACTTCGGAGAGTTCCTCTCACAAGGACAGACAAACATGACGGGTCGTTCTTCCACGGTGACGTGCGACAAGATCATCAACAATGCTTTGTTCACTATGCTACCTCAATTCCAAGCGGAATTGGAAGATAGTAAAATACAGTGGGCGGAAGCAGTGGTAAAGTCTCGACAGTCGTTCTATATGGATATTGGGCCGGAGGCAACAAGCGCCTGCGAGTTCGTGGAGGCAGCGAAGATAGCATTGAATTTTGGGACGGTGTGGTTTCTGCCCGTGCTAGCTAATCTGCTGGCCCTGCGTCCTCGCGCAGCGCAAGATCCCGGGATTCTGGACCAGATCTCAGGCCTATTTTCAGGTGCGTAACTATTGTGAAAGGTCTAGGCTTACTAACCAATGGGTAGATGGGTCGAGGTATAGCTTATCGTCCAAAGACACCAAGATTGTGGCCAATGAGAACATCCCAGAGGTCCTGCAGTTTGGGAAGATTGTTCATGATATTAATGAAGATTATTGGGACGAGTCTGCCCATACCTTATTGAGATCTTTGGAAGAGACTGCAGGTGCGCTCTCCGACTCAAATCGCCCTACAGTAGGAAGCCAGTGCATGCTACGGAACACTAACTTCAAGTTTTTAGACATTGTTCGGCGCTTTGCAACCAGCTCTAGGACCACCGGAGCTTCCAGGCTGCTGGGTAAGGGTAATTTAGCAGGCGGTCTCTATACGATAGAGAGTAAGCATCTGCAGCCACTTGTGCAGAGCTTGACAACGCTGAATCGCATTATACAAGAACTTCAAGAAGGTACGACTTCTGCTTAGTATTATTATGCATACAGTTGTGGTCGACTGCTTTGGAGGAGTTCAGTGACTTGTGTTCTATGATCGTTGGCCCAGCATTGAAGGAAGATGCCGGTGAAATGACGCAATTGGCTGCTACTGCTCCAGCCCACAAGACCTGCGACGGAGCCTTTGAGCGAGAAGCTGAACAGGCTAATGAGGAGCTTGGTCTTACTACTAACTCTTTTGAAGATTGATTGAAACACACCGGATGGACTGTTCCTTGGAAGATGTATGCCTTCTTTAAGTTGGATCTAGCTAGTTCGGTGAAACATCGACAATAGGGTTTAAATTTTGCACGCACGCTTAACTCGCGCACAAATGAATGACCACGAGAATTGGATAGGGTCAAATTGTCTTCGGCTGTTTAATGACAGCTATGCGCGATCGACTTGCTGGAAGACTGTGACATCCAAGGCCAGGTTATGAGTTTGTCTGCTAGTAAATTGATGGTGGTAGTTGAGCGAGGATTGGATCGCGTAGAGTTAAGTTATCTATATTATAGAGCAAAGCCCAATCTCTATGCCCTCTTGGGTTGGTCTATTGATGCTTCTAGGTACAATTGTTTTGTATCTCTTGGATGCGACGAACAATATGGCCGCAAGCACGACATTTCAAACCATCTGATTTTAGCGACGCAAGATACGGGATGGATTGAATTATATCCGTTGGGTACTGTAAATAGTGATGTAGGTCGTCGCGACTGTAGATAATATTCGCGATCCGTTTTATCTTCTCTACCAGCTGCTGTCAACGATCTGGCTTTATAAAATGCATAGCAACCTCATCGGCTACAGAGGCAAACCTACAAGCCTGGTACATAAGAAGACGGTATATAAAGAGAAAAATATAGGGATAAATTGCACTACATGATTCAGGTCGCATGTTTGAAGCTGTTATAGTGACTCGGTGCTAATAGTAAGATCTAAGTAATAATAGTTCTCTATCTAATAATGAGACTGTCTAGTAGTATGATATTACCCTCTTATAGCACTTTACGCGAAAGGATGTGTCACGTTCTGTGGCAACCCCTGATAATAACATAAAATCAACCCTACACCCTGGCAATAATCAACCCTACTAGGTTTAAAGCGGGTCAGTAAAATCAACTCTACTACAGTTGATTTAGTCATTAGTTACTAGAGAGGGTCTCTTCTTTTCTCAATAAGATGGAAAAGAGATAGCATAGAGTGTATATCTAACCTACACAAGAAATTGCAATTGTGCGGGTTAGATTTAAGAATCTTTATAAGTATAATAAATCTTATTTTATTCTTATTAGAATTTTAAATATATATTATTGCACCTTGCTTCCTATGTCTTCCCATATGTTATCTTCTCCTGAAGTGATATGCTTCCGCTTGTCCAACATAGCTGACACGCCGCTTTAGGTGTTAGTCAATCTTTCTGCATTCGAGCCAACAGCAACTTGCAGGTAGAAGGCCTCAATATGCATACCGCTTACTCTGCATCATTAGCTGCACCAATTAGAGAATCTCCCAATAATTTTGCTCTCATCGCGGTATCGGCAGGCTCCGTTATAGGCTTAGGTGCCATGATCTAACGAATATTTTCAAAGAGTGAAAATATTATGAATTGTTCGCAAGGTCTAACATTCGTGGTAATAGACCCGGATGGGCAGGAGTCAAAATTCGACGCGCTGCTGTTAAAGCGTTGTCCTGCCTGAATGTATAACCAAGCACTAGTCAGAGATCCAAGTTAACCTCATGTCAGAATCAAGCTTATCCCATCGCTAGACCATTTTTCGAAAAAGAAATTTTTACCGCTGCAAGGTGAGGTAATTTAAATCAATTGTGAAGTCAGGCGCTAACTTGGTGCCTAACTGCGCCCTCACGATGTAGGTTGATGCCTGGTGATTGTCATGCACCTGATAAAAAGCTTCCATATTTAACCCCTTCAGGTTTAGTACCCATAATGTATTTCGTTTATCTCTAAGTCTTCTCGCCTTTAAGTAAAAAACAGCAAGCTACACAATGACGGACTTAGATACCCTATCGCAGCGCCAGCCACAGTTGGTCGAGATGCTTCTTCAGCCTCCAATTCTGGAGGTGTTTCGTTCCTACTTGATCATTCCCGACTTTTTGGAGTTATTCCAAGTATGCAGGCGACTTTATTTGATCAAAGACCGTACCCTTAGGTCAATTTGTGGGATTAATATCGCACTCAAGAACTTTGTGAGAGACGCTACACTGTTCCGATCCCAATTAGGACACTACAACGCGGTGATTTCAGGTTCCTTTGCCCTCAACTTCTTCCAATTAAGCAATAAGAAAGTCTCACATCTGGACATATTTGTCAAGGATGGGGCCGGGGCCGATCAATTCACGGCAGAGTTGCAATCCACTCCACTAAATCCACTGGCGGAGCCAGTGGAGTGGATGGACCTTAATCCACGGAGCCCGTCGGTGTAGTGGATCCATTTGAAGCTATCGTGAAGTGGAATGGACGTCGTGGATTAGTGGATGAGTCGATTATGTCAGCAGTTGTTTGAGTGTGAAGTTATTCTCGACGCCCGCCCTGACCTGATTAAGTACCGCTGTTCGTTGTAGTAAAGCTATTCCCAACTACTTTCTTCTTGGTGGCACTCCACCACATTCTCAAGCCACGCTGTTGCCCACTCTTGAAGCTCGTCGTCCGTCATGTGAGCCATCTTGAGGTTGTCCTTCTCTTCGGCTACTGAGACAAAGAAAGGGTCCAAATCTCGAATAATACCCGCCCTAAGCCATGAACGCAAGACTTGACACGTCCCAATAACCTGTGCTTCAAGCGGACTTCGCAGAGGTGTTACCATAGTCCCTGCTGCTGAAAAAAGACGTTCACATTCAGCGGACATCGGCTGGATCGTAAGGAAATCAAGGGCCATTCGTGACAGACATGGATACTTGAACCTTTTCTCGTGCCAATAAGCAAGAGGGTCACGAACTTGGGCATCACCACTATCATGGTTCGAAATCCAGTGCTGATACTCGTCTTCAAACGGCTCGAGGCTGTCGTCACCTTGCATCGCTGGTGCTGCGCAGCAGTTTTCTTCCAGGTATTCTTGGAACGGATTGCTGTACGTCTTCCGCCGTTTGAGAGCTGGTTTTTCGTCATTCACAGCCATTCGAGGTAACCTGGTCTCACGATACTCGTAGTGCCATACATCGTGAACGATTCGCTTGGCCTGACGAATCCATTCAGGGTTACCGGCCCACTTGCGGTCGAACCATTTCCAGCGGTACGCTGGATGGAGCGCCAGCCCAGTATAATAGATAGGCGTTTCGCTCAACAGCTGGTAGTACTTATCAAGTTTCTGCCAACCCAAATTGATGTTAATCCTGAAGTGTTCGGGGTCAGGAAAGCGTTATAGTCCTCAAGCTTGTCAAGAAGGAATTCGAAGCCTTGGATAACATCCCAAACATTACCATATGAGCCCATCCATCCACGCTTACGCTTGCGGATTTGGCCATCGCCTTCAAGCATCTTAATCGTGCACTCATAATAGCCTAGAAGCTGCGAAAAGATTTCGAGAACCTCCCAGTCCTTGTCAGATAACTGGTGTTCTGGCTCGCAAATATATGGCAGTTTGGCAGACTTCTTTGTGGTGCCCCTTTGGTCTTATGCTGTTGTTCGAACTCCACCCGGTATCGCGCGATAAGCAGTTCAATGTGATCACCCAGCTGAAGCGCACGTCGGATCATGTATAACTGCGAAAGCCATCGAGTATCGTTATCCAAAACAACGTCCAAAGGCTTCTTAGTCCTGACTTTAGGGTCAGGCGACTTGTCGAAGGCGGTCCGCTGGAGCTCTCGAAGCAAGTCAGTCAACTTGTCAGATCTATGGATAAATACCACAACATTGTGCAATTTGCCCACTGGACCCCTCTTCTGCCAAAGCAAGTGCTCGGCTTCTGATAAAGGCGCCTGCCCAGATAGTTGCCGTTCGAACGCGTCAGCTTTGTGGCCGAAAAGTATGCTTTTGGCCGAGAGGTTCAGAGTGTGGCCAAAACAGCGCCCTCGCCTAGTCTTGCCAACGAAGCCCAGCTCTCCACCAATTATCTCCATAGCAGTATCGTTGTTTTCCGCGTTATCCAGCGTGAAATATCCAATCTTGTCTTGGATCTGATAGGCTTCGATAACGTCGAGGATTTCGGCCGCGATATTTGTCCCTGTGTGACTGACGCTGAGCTCGGGGACCCCTATTGTAACCTTGCACGGCTTGTTGTTTTCGTCCCTGAAAAAACAACACACTCCATATAAAGCATGCCGATTTCCAGACCTCCAGCCGTCAAATGAGATGTGGATAAGGCCAGGCGCCTTGCGGAGTACCTCGACAACTTTCTGCTTGTGTTGTTTGAACGCTGAAGTGGCTTTTTCCTTGATCGTCGTGTGGGTAAGGTTGGCGTCACGAACCGAGACTGACGGGTTCAAGTAGTCGAATATTTCTCGCAGTTCATTTTCTTCTGCAATGGAAAAAGAATGGTTTCTAGCTACGATCCAGTTCATTAGAAGCCGTTGAAAGTGATCGCGGTCGAAACGCTTAATAACAGTGTTCGCAATTGCTTGTTCTCGTGGGTTGTGCAAGTCAAGCTTCAAGGCTTCCACGATGGACTTCTGCCCTGTCGCCTTAACACTTAGAGAATCAGCTTTCTTTTCAGCAGTTCCTTTCGTCTTGCTAAACGGAGCGCGGATTCCATGTTCGGAAAAAGAAGGTGAAGAAGATCGTTTCTATCGCGGCCCTTGAGCTCTCGCCAGAGCTACCCCTGACCAGGAGCAGATGGAATCCCCATTTCGGTAATGATAAGATAAATGCCATGGCCGAGGCAAGGCAGGCATACTGTAACGGTCCCAACGGAGTATATTGACAACTACCTGGGCGACTGCAGCAAGCATCCGGACGCTAGGGACGAAAGTGAGGAAAAGACGAAAAAGGAGAGATAAAAGGGAGCTTCCTGCAGCTCTCAAGCTTTCGTGGGTCTTTGGGACTACATTAAATTAGTCGGTGGCGGGGGCAATCCGACCCCCTTCTGCCATTGAAAAGTGAATGAATGGCGGACTACTTTTTCCTTCACTTTGTTGTTTATCATGCAAAGCTTTACCCGGCATACTGTGATTTATATAGCTTCAATGAGAAAAATGCGGCGGTTCTAACGGCACTGATTCCGTTAAATGCCAGTAAAAGCTGCGATGTCAAGAGTATGTATGTATGTATGTATATTTTTCGTCCGGGGGGCCGTAGGCCC
>NW_022158817.1:0-13782 GCF_000260195.1 Fusarium odoratissimum NRRL 54006
GCCCTTGCCTCATGTAAACGCCAAGCTCGTCTTCTTCCTCCATCATGCACCGATCGCAGCTCTGCATCCACTGGTCAAATTGACTGGGCTCGTCTTGTCGCACCGCTTTTCCTGTCACCGTCCTCGATGTCTCGGGCTGCTCCTCACGTGGATAGTGCTGTTCAAAGAATTCCCGGACACTGTTTTTAGCGTCTCGTAGCCACACTAGTTGCTCGTCGCTGGTCCAGTTCGCCTCAAGCCAAGACACGTTCCAGCGTGGGTGAAGAATAACGGCAGCCGGATAAAGTGGCGATTGGCCTAGTAGGCTGTAATACTCATCGAGCTTTGACCAACAGTTCTTAATAGAGATCTGGACGCATCGTCGGTGATCATCATCAAGATTCTCATCTTGCAAAACTACATCAGTGTATTCCTCTCGAGCGTGCTGTGGCAAGTGTTTCTCTCGTCCGCGGCCCTGCTCAATTCGTTGAGTGCTAGATCCTGAGAAACCGTTAGTCAAAGAAGCCTGAAGAGAACGAAGACGAATTAGGGGAGTCGTACTTTTGGTTGCCGAGACCCTGAAATTTCTCAGCTCACTGATGCCACTATCAGGTGACGAGAATATCAGGTTTTGTTCCTCGAAGAAATTGAGCAAGTACTCCATTCCAATCATTACTTCCCACAAGGCGCCGTGGCGTCCTTCTTTGGCCCAACCCTGGCACCTCATGGTGATCTCATGGAGCGGTTTGAGTAGACTCTGTATCTCCGCCAACAGAAGCCAGTCCTGTGGTGAAAGCTGATCTTGGACAGGCACCCGCTGTCGGGGCTCTGACGTCTTCGTTTCGAGATATGCAATGAAATGGTCAATGTGCTCTCGCTTTCGAATGGCACGCTGGATCATCAGAAAGGTTGAATTCCATCTGGTTTCATTATTTTGCATCAGCTCGAGGTCGATGGCAGCTCGCTCCTCTTCAAAGAGTTGATAGCCGTCTTCGTCGTTCTGGTCACAAGCCAGGGATTTCATCAGCTCTCTCCGTTGCGGGGAAGCCCTGACGAACCGGACGATGTTATGCAGCTTGCCCACCGCTCCCCGTTTCCGCCAGAGCCGAAGCTCACGCTCTTCAACTTGGAAAGCCGCCTCGGTGAAGGCTTCTCGCTCAAACGAGTCAGGATCTTCTCCCCAGAGAAAGGCTCGAGCTGCAAGGTTAAGAATGTGCCCAAAGCATCTTGTTCGATGGTTTCTAATATCTTCTTCCGCCATTGCAGGATAAAGTTGACGATAGAGGCTCGCCAAGCTTGTATCATTGGACGAGGCGTTATCGCAGACACCCGCGCCAGTCCTATCTCGTATCCCATACTCGCCCAAGATATCATATATTGTCGCTGCTTGATTGTCTCCGGATTGAGATCCCCATACACGGCGCAGAGCAAGGAGTCGCGACTGGACTTGATAGGAGGCGTCGAGATAGTGGGCGTGGAGGCCAAGGAAAGCATACCGGTTTGGAGAAGTCCATAGGTCAAAGCTAAAGCTAATCCTTGTGACCGCCTTCTGCAATTGACTTGATATTACTCCCTTCTTTACCTCGAATAATTTCCGCATAGTATCACGCACTGACTGCCGACTCCACGGTACCTCTTTTGCTAATAATGCATCGTGTAAATCGAGCATTCGGCGCAAGTACGGATTCGATGGCGCCGTGAATGGAAGATTGGCAGTAACGATCCAGCCGACCGTCAACTCCTTCGCTTTATTGACATTCGATCTTGCAGTAGGAGACTCCAAGCAACGCCGCTTCGAGGGTGGGTGAATGTCAGCGCGAGATGAATACGAATCTGCATCCACATTGTCATCCGCCTCGGTGATCATATGAGACCTACATCTCGTAAGACAATGGAGAAGTAATAAAGATCAGGCTCGTATAGATATCATTTACCTTCGGAGGTGCTCAATTGGCGATGTTGTATTTGTGGCGACGAATAATGAGCTCTTGCCTCGTTCATCACATTTCGAGCATACCCAGTAGGTCTGCAACGTCCGCAAATCAGGGCTGACTTCTGTGAGAAAGAAGCCATGGGCTTGGATCCAGCTCCTCCGACCTTTGCGATTCTTATTGGCAATGTATTCTTCTAGTATATATTTCTTGCAGCCGATCTGGACAGTTGGGAGGTCGGCGAGGGTCGTTCTTCCAGCTTCAGTCTTTGATTTGATTTGATTTGATTATCCTACTCGGTTGTAGTCGTTTAGACGACTATGCCCGGATAACGGGGTCCGGGGAACAGCCGAAGCCTCGCGGATCAGTGTTGATCCGCGGTACCCCACTTCGCCAACGTCATGACCACGTTGACCAGCTGTTCCCAAAATTCCCGCTTTTCTCTCTCTAACTACTATTTACATTTGCTTGCCGGCCCATGTACATAGTGGTTTTCTACCAACGCGTCCGTGATTCTAGGCTCTGTCGGGCTGTAAGGCCCTCTCTTTCGCGGCTATGTACCTACAGTCTCCCCCCAGTGCTCAGCTTTGTCTGTTAAGGTCTCGATCCTGAAATTGCCCAAGGATCTGAGTCAGTTCGATGAACTTGATTGCCTTGGCGGCTGCTTTGCGCTCGCTCAGTAACTTCCGGAGATTGTTGCATCCTCGGAGTCGTCCTAGTTCCTGGTCCCGAAGTTGGCGGTGCTGGCGGCAGCGCAGGAGGACATGCGCTACCGTTTGTCGATCCGATCCACAGGGGCATCTGTTGCTGGAGATGCCTGGTACCTTTCGGTTATAGAGGAAATCCTTAAGTCCTATCTTCTCCGTCCGCAGCTGCGTGAGCAGCGCGCTGTGCTTCTTGCTAAGCCCGTCATACAAGTCCAAGACCTTGCGTAAGGGTTTAGGTGTATGCCTGAAAGATGCTCGGCCGCGTATTTCGGATATCCAGTCTCTTTCCCATAACGTGATAGTCTCTTTGTAAGACCATATCTTCATAGTCGATCAGAGTAGGTATAGCTGCTGCGGTTCTGCTGCTTTTGGTCCCGTGAGGTCGCCTTCTCTCCAACCTGTTGCTTCCTTTGCCGCTCAATCCGCTTCTTCATTACCTTAGATCCCAATATGCACTGGGACCCATCTGATCTCGGTATTTAGACCTTATAATTAGAGTTCGTCAATCTGTTTTGCGATGCTTCTAAGCAGGTATGCCCCCGACTTACCCTTGGGCTTTGCGGTCGATCAGATAGCGGCCTGGTTATCGGTATAAATCAAGACCTTGCTTCTACTGTTGCCTCTGGACCTGTCTTCCTGTGCAATCTAGAGGGCAAGACTAATGCCTTGGAGTTCACCGGCGTAGACGGTGGAAGTCGTGTCATCTCCTATATAAGCACTCTTTGTTTCTTGGGTGGTGGTGCAGACTGCGGCAGCACCGATATAACCACCGATGCCGCTACCGTCTGTGTAGATGTGTATGGCGTCCGGCTTGTCTTATATAATCTGTTCGTGTTTGATTTGCGCCTCCTCTGTATTTATTTCGATAAACGTCTATAGCCCCTGCCACCATAGAGGTACAATATAAGGCATAATGCGCTCTTGTCTCCGGATATCCGGCCCTTGGCGGTCTCTGATGGCTTATTCAATAGCTCATCTCGGGCTTTTCTTCTTATTTCTTCTCGCCTCCTCTTCTATATGTCGGCGTTCAGCTGGGCCGACCCTTCCCAGAGTGTCGACGTTATGCTTAAAGATCTGCTATTCGACTGGTAGAAGGTATGTTTCCACATCAAGGGCAGGTATCGATGCTGCTTTATACGCTCCACTAATCACCCTAGAAGCTCTGGCCTATAGGCTTTAAAGCTTGCTCAATGTTCGCTCTGTGTATAGCTTATCCCTGGTTCTCCAGTTTGCATTCGACCAGGCAGAACAGGCATACATCATCTGCGGCACAGCCACTCCTTTATATATGTTTCTCATTTCTCTCATTGTCACTCCCCAAGTCAAACCACCGAGGCTGCTAAGGGCGTTGACTATGTTGGTGACCTTGCGTTATATTTCATCTATATGCTATTTCCAGGTAAGGGTGGAGTCCATGATAAGACCTAGGTATTTGCATGTTTTCTTTGGTTCGATCATGCCCCATCTTGTTTACAGAGGCTCCTCGACGTCTATTCTTATTCTCGTCCATGTAAAGTAAGTAAGCTAGAATTTATCTGGCGCGAAGATAAATGCATGGGTGGCCGCCTACTGCTCTGCAATATGGAGTGCCTCTTAGAGCTTCTTGCATGTCTCTTTCGTGGAGTTTGCCCAGGTAAGTATAGCCATGTTATCTATAAAGCCTGTTGTGGCCATGTCGTCTAGCTCTCTGCACTTTTCGATTAGGTCTGCGTTATAGAAGAGGTAGAGGATCGGTGACAGATTCAATCCTTATGGCTCTCCTGTCTCTAATTTATAGGGTTCAGATGTAAAGCCATCAATTAATAGCGTTGTGAATCTTAGGCGCAGGAAGCTTCCAATCCACTTAACTATTCTTTTATCTATCTTTCTCTTCCGCAGATTATGTAGTAGGCATGCATGTGAAATATTGTTAAACGCCCCTGATACATCCAGAAGCAGTAGACTTGCCACCTTGCCTTGCCCAGTATTCCAGGCGTTATATATCTTGTCGATGATGAGGTGAAGGGCGTGTTCTGTTGATCTTAGCTTTCTTCCACCCATATAGGTATTAGGCAGCAGGTTATGAGTCTCGGCGAGATAACTCAGCCTCTTTGCTATGACCGCTTCCATGATCTTTCCTATAGTGTTTAATAGAGCAATTGGCCTGTAGGCCTTTGGTATGGTATAATTGTCTTTCCCTGGCTTCCTGAGGACCACCGTTGTCAATTGTCGAAAGTGTTCCGGATAGTAGCCAAGGGCGAGGGACTAATTAAAGATCTTGGTGAGATGGTGCTTGATCCAGGGAGAGGCGATTTGGAGTGCTTTATTAGTGATGCCGTCTGGTCCTGGAGCCTTGAGCGGGGCTGCCTCCTCAATGGCCTCCTCTATTTCCCTCGTTGTTATCGGTGGCATGGCTATGGGAGCAGGGTAGTTAGCATTCTCTATGTCTTCGATATCAGTGTCAGGTGGCACCGGAAAGAAGGTCTTTCTGAGAAGCTCTGCTTTTTCGCTAGGGGTTATTGCTTGCTGCTTTATAGCTAGGTCAACTAGCGCGGGTATCACGTTCGGTGTTTGACTATGTCTGTTTTAGGCCCATTTTGCTAACCGCCAAAGGGTTGCCGGGGATTGGGCAGCTTCTTCTACCTTCTCCTGATGGTTCTATCTAAGTGCTTTCTTAATAACTCTACCTTTATCATTTCGCGCCGCATGGTATGCTTCCCATGTCTCTTCGGTATAATACAGGCTATGTCGCCGATGGAGTCGTTTTAATTCTGCCAAGGCTGCAGAGCATTCTTTATTCCACCCTGGCTTCAATCTCGGTAACAGAGCCGTCTTCGGTACTGCTTTATCAACAGCTGCCGTTATAGCTGCCATTACTTCTTCCACATGTCTGTCCAAAGCCGTCTTTATTCTTAATCTTCATTGCGGCAGAAGCTCCCGTTGCAGCACGCAAGTAAATATCTTTTCGTCTAACGCTTTCCAATTTCGCCGGGGCTTAGCTATCATTTTGATAATATTTAGGTCTAATAAGGTGGTAATAGGTAGGTGGTCAGAGTCATAGTCCATATCTATTTCGATTTCGCACTAAATCAGTCTGTCCATAAGGCCAGCCGTCGTAAGGCAAAGGTCTATGGTCGTTCTTCCGTCACACTCTTCATATATGATAGTGCCTGGAGCAAGGTTGCTCGTAAGACAGTAGTCTTCCATGATTATGGTGAGCTCAGCGGCATCATGGTCTGCTCGCTGGACCCGATCACCTCCCCATAGCTCGTGGTAGAGGTTGAAGTCGCCAACAATAATTTGTTCATGATGGGACGATCGTTCTATGGCCAGCTCCAGGAGTGGAAGCATGCTTCCTCTCTCAGTTGCAGTTTTTATTGGGTTATAGACGTTGTGTATCATAATCTGCTGCTCTTCTTCTGTTCCGAGTACTAGGTTCAGCGAGCAGAGATCTCTGCTTGCCTCTCTAAAGTGCCACCTAGAGTGATCAAGCCTCTTATTGATAAAAAAGCAGACCCTAGCTGGGAAGTTTTGATCCTTGTCTGGGTAGCATAGGTGAAACTAGTCTTTGGCTAGATAATGAGTTATTATGTCAAATGGGTTCTTCCATGGCTCCTGGATGGCGAGGATGTCATATCGCCCTATATCGGGATCTCGCAAGAGCGTGGCCATGACTATGTCCTTTGATTTTCTAACGTTGTACTATAGTATTATAAGAGTGTTTCCTATTAACATTCTTAATCGTCAACCTCCATTTGCTGGCTGTGCTGTGTAATCTGTCTGTTGGCGTCCAGTATTTCCAATACTCTCCTAGAAGGAGCTAATATTCATCTAGGTCGCTGGCTCCCTATGTTTACGACGATCTCATTTCTAGGATCATCGGGTATTACCTGGTTATTACTGCAATTCGCTCTCTTCTATTGCTTCTTCGTCGGCGATCTACTCCGGGACAAGTTGGCGTCCCGTGGCCGGCCTGGTTCCAAGGTGGGTCGTCCTGTCCTGGCGATCGGGTTTAATTCATTTTGCCGATCCCTTGTTCTAATTCCGGTCGTGGTGCTGGCGACAAAGCTTTCTAGTTCTAAGTAGTACCTGGGTCTCGATTTAGAGGCTGCCTTGGCCTTGTTCACCTCCTGTTTCCTGGTAGGGCATTGGTTGTTCCAGGCTTCGTGAAGGCCGTTGCAGGCCGCGCATTTTCGCAGGGCGTTCCTATTGCTCTTGGTTAGGCAATCCCGGGTGGCATGATCTTACGCGCAGTAGCCGCATGTTATTATTGCTTTGCACTGGGTTCCTATGTGGCCGTATTTGTGACACTGGAAGCATTATCTCACACGGCACTGTCTATCATAGAGCTCGCATTGGAACACCTCGCCTTGCCAAATGAGGCCCTCATCGATGACTTTATTTGCATCTTCTAGTCTCATAAACTCAACCACGACCAAAAATGCTGATTTAGTAGACAAAGATCTCATCAGCCAGCCTATATACTTAATCTCTGCATTTGGTATAAAGGGCTTATTATCCTAAAGTATCCCATCTCTGATAAGTTTAAAATTATCCATATTCATCGAACTAGTGCATATACCATACACCAAGACACCGTACGTCGGAATGCATACTGTAGCGCCGTTTCCGATCCTTTATTCCCAGTCTTCTGCAAACTATCTAAGCGCCACCATGTCCGCTATAGTGGCCGTCTTAATACTCAGGTCACCGCTCTTAAGCTGATTAGAGGATACTACCTTGATGTTCTCTATGTGTTCATTGCTGCTTTGCTCGATTACGAGGTCTACATATGACTTCAGGCTGCATGGGCTCATCATTCTGATGTTGGCTATAGTGACAGGGTCTCTGATGTTGATGATAATCTCACGCAGGGTCTGAACAGGTAACGCTTTCTGGTTCTGTAGGTTATGCATGCTTGCCGCTAGCCCTCCCCTCGCCAGCACGTTAGCGTAGGTAGGCATGGCGTTAGCTTGGTTCTGCTGGCTTACGAGCTTCATGTCTCTGATCATTTTCATCGTTACTTTACCAATCTCTATGGCTTCCTTTGCAGCCGCTTTTGCATCTATCGTAATCTCCGAACTGCGCTGGACTTCTTCCATGGTTTATTAAGCTTAGGTGTTTATTTTATTGAGATTATTTTTAAGGCTGTTAATATGTTGCGCTAAATTTTCTGCTGCGGTTTTTATTTCAGCTTGGCCGTTTTTCACGGCTTCGTAAACGTGACCAAGATCAGGTATGCTCTGCATTTTAACGATGAGGGTAAGAGCTCTAATAAGTGCAACTCGAACTCCACGGGATGCGACAGGCAGACCATCTCCATTATCGATAGCTGATAGTGCCTTTTGAAGATATTTGCTTAAATTTGTGGCGTGCTCTCGGTAATCAGTGGGCCAAATTTCGTCCTGGGGCCACGGGGTCGCCATGATGTTCTAAGTCGCACTGGGCAATGCGGCCGACACTGGGCTATCCAATTAACCTGTCGGAACGGTGTTGCGGCGCTGTAAATAGCTGTTGTTTTTAAAAATTTCGTTCTCGCTGGTGTTGATGTTTCCCAGCTTTAGTCTTGATGGACGCAGCGTCAAGCTGCTGCTTGAGTGATTTGCGATGGCCACTAATTCCCAGAAGCGATTCTAACGACTGTTGTTGTGCTGCCATAGCGGGTTACCGGCGAATCGCGGAATACAGATGCTTCTCATCAGGGAGCGACGTTAATTCTGAACCAGGTGTTTCCAGCACGCGAGCGAACGCAAAACACGTAGTCGCGCCACCCCTGCCGCGTTCCTGGGTTCCATTGGTGTAATCAACTGGGGTACCACACTCAATTGATTACCCTATGCCTGGGACTCCGAACAGCCTCGAAACTCACAGGGCTGTCGCATAGGAAAATCCATAAAATCTAGTATTTCAAGTAAATCAAGTTTGAAGCATTATGAACTTGCTTACTTGAAATAAACTGGTTCGTCGACTTACTTGACTTACTTGAAATACTTGACTTGATACTTGAATTGAGGTTAGCGCTGCACAGCACCTTTTGTGCTATTGGTATGCTGGATGGTGAAGGAAGCGGGGTTTCCCTGTACCTAGCTAGCTCAGCACGTCTTTTGCTCCAGTAGGAGATCTGGCTTCGTTACAGCCACCCAGACGAAAAATACACACACACACACACCCTCTTTTACCCTTATACATCTCTTTTGTTACCTTTTTCTCTCTTACCTGTTCTAGGCCAGACGAAGGGCGCTAGCACCCTCCGCCTGACCGCGATGACTTGAAGGCAGCCCTGAGGCTACCGCGCCCAGAGGCTACCGCGCCCAGAGGCTCACGATCGCCTGACAACGGGCTTACCTTGCGGCTGTTGTTCATCAGCCACGCTTGATCATCCCGCTGACAGGTAACAGGCTCGATAAGATGCGCCATTTGTGCCGTTGATATGCTGGATAGTGTGTGGTCTATCGACTCGTCTGCAGAATTAGATAGTATTCTGTAATCAGCGTGTAAATAGGTTCCAATCTCTCTAGCTCAGCACGTCCTGTGCCCCAGTAGGGGACTTTCGGGGCCCCCCGGACGAAAAATATACATAACATAACATAACATAACATAATGCAGGGAGCAGGCCCTAGAGCCTCTCCCTCTATAAACACCTAACCAAACCCTCTCCCTTTGCATTAACGCGTCATCAGACTAGATATCCCTATTCAAGGCCTTTAAGAAGCCTAAATAAGACTTCCGTCGCCCATAGATAGATAGAAGGAGTCCTGAATGCATCTCCACTTCACCCTACTCTTCTATTCTAGATCGTCGCCTCCCCCCGTTCATCGGTTGCCCCCTGTAAATGACGTCATACCCCAACGCCCGTTTTATCTCCGACGGAAAATCTAAACTCCCAGTCTCCTATGGTATTCCCTGTATTCTCTTTGCAGTCTGCCCAACCGGTGTTCTTAGAGTTTATCGCTTGCAAGGATTTTTAGTTTTTAACCTAATGAAAATTACTAAAAACATTCTAATCTCTATTTGCGCCTTGCATCCCGCTTTCTTTATCATTTCTTATAGTTAATCCCAATTCCAGACCAAACCCCCGCCAAAACGTTGCTTACGAAATACGATTACACCCTTGTCACTTTTCTCCAGCTACTACAGAGAATAAAACACGGACGCTAATCCCACTTGCCCCAACCCCTAAGCTTACGCGTGCACATGTTAGTCTACTTTGGCTCACCGGTAAGACAAAGTTTATAATATTACAGAGACTGCCTTCACGGCATTTCCTGCTTATCCGACGAGCGTGCAGACTATTTCATAATGACAACAGAAACGCGATAACGGCAAAGCGCAGCAGCAATGGCGGGTCGAAGAAAAGAAGGACCAAGCAGCAGAAGTTTGGCGGCTGCTATGATAAAACGCCACGTCATTTTGGATCATAGCTGGCCCATGCACGCAATCGCTTCCTCAGACCAATAAAAGCAGAGGTCGCCCTAGCAACGTAGGTTCGCGTAATATCAACACTTTTTGTCGCAGCTACTGGTCCTGTTTGCATTCAATACAAATTCATTTTATTTCCTATAGAACAAACACCGACAGCGATACCTTATGACCCACCAGAGGAGCGTAGGGGAGCTGGAAAAGCTCCTTCAAGAGGCGGTACAGCGCGCCGAGGAAGCGGAGAGAGAACGACAGGAGGAGCGGCAACGCGCCGAGAGAGAACAGCAACGCGCCGAGGAAGCAGAGAGAGAACGACAGGAGGAGCGGCAACGCGCCGAGAGAGAACAGCAACGCGCCGAGGAAGCGGAGAGAGAACGACAGGAGGAGCGGCAACGCGCCGAGAGAGAACAGCAACGCGCCGAAGCGTCAGAGGAACAAACACGACTCACGACACTTGACGAATACATGGCAGCTTGCCATGCCTCCGTTTTCTCTCGCTTTGCCATCGAAACAGATCCAAATCTGACTTCGAGGGGCTCCATCACCAACCCGCGTGACAAGTGGTATCCCAAAAATCTGAGGCCATGGCCCGACTTCCTTGCTCAACAGAAGTTTATATTTGGCACACTCTACGATGCATTTCCTACCGAAAGCCGCGTTTTCAAGAACCGAAACTTCCTGGCCGGCTTGGGGAGCAGGATCTCTCAACGGCCGATAGCAGACAAGAAGACGCTCGAATACTTCTTGCATAATAGCATGGAGGATCCGGTTAAAGCCATCATACAACAGCTCAAACAGGTGGAAGAGGTCAGCAGGGCTTTTCAGATCGGAGATGGTGTCGTCTTTGAGAACCATCCCCATGCCCTCAGCGACGTCGCTGAGGAAGTCGTGGACAGGGAGACCCCATCGACACTACCACGGACGCCGAACCACCGAAGAGATCTCAACCAGCTGCAACCAGATCAAATCTGCATCTATCGATCCGACAATACCCTGTCTTCCCGGCGCACCATGGTTTACGTTTCCAAGTATAAGCCGCCTTATAAGTTAACCGCTCTGCATCTTCGTCTTGGTCTCCGCGCTATGGATATCTACAAGGAAGTTATAAACCAAAGGACGGTTCCAACTTCTGTAGACCCTGACGCGCGTTTCCAGTACCACGCAGAGAAGCTGACGGCATCTGCCATCACGCAGACATATCATTACATAATTAAAAGTGGCCTTAAATATGGTCTTCTTACTACTGGCGAGGCCATCGTATTTCTCAAAGTTAACTAGGACGAACCCGAGACTCTGTACTATCACCTAGCAGAGCCTGGTCCGGAGGTATCGGCACATCCAAGCAACCTACCAATATGCACGGCTGTCAGTCAATATCTAGCGTTCACCCTCATGGCTCTCGGTTCGCCCGGAGAACGACGGGGGAATAGGCAGGAGGAACGTCAAAAGGCTATGGAGAAGTTAAGGACGTAGACTAAGGACTTCGAATCGACATTGCGTTCTATCCCAGAAAATAAACAATCGGCATCATCAGACTACTCGCCTGCTTATGAACCCACCACCTACAAGGGCGTTAATCAGTCGCCGGCCCTGCCCCGCAAAAGGACACGTCGAACTACTATATGCCAGATTAGCGAGGGGTCATTAAGGAAGGACAACAGGCGGGAACCATCTGATGATAAGTCGGCGCCCAGGCCACCGGACACGCCTACGCCAACCAGACGAAATACAAGACAAGGAACTAGGCGGAGCCAGCGACTGGCGTTACAGCTACGCAGAGGAGGCGGCAAGCAGGGTCGGCAGTACTGTACACAGAAATATCTTCTCGGGATGGCCAAGGGCGGTTTTCTTAACTCAAAGTGCCCGAACGTGGCACTTCACTGCAAGAGCTGCGCTCCCGCCCGCACACGTCATCCTGTCAATCACGAGGAGTGGCTTCGCCTACTCTGGAAGCAGCTGAAACAGTCTCTCGACGACGGGATCAGGCCATTGGGGGAGGGTGGTGCGCGGGGTGTGCTCTTCCAAGTGACCCTACTTGCGCATGGCTACACCTTTGTCAGCAAGGGCACGGTGCGGGCTTTCATCAGAGATCTCGAGCACGAGGCTGCTGTCTACGAGCGTCTCAAGCCGATCCAAGGCGTCTGCGTGCCTGTCTTCCTGGGTGCGGTTGACCTTCGATCGATAAACAAGACTTACTACTATGACCACCGGGTCTACGTGGTGCACATGATATTTTTATCCTAGGGAGGCTGCAGCATCGACAGAGCACAGAAAACTGGCGACATAGACAGGTCGCTCAAAGACGAGGCCATTCGGTCCTTAAGAGCCATGCATCGAGAGGGCGTGGTCCACAAAGATGTGAGGCTTGCAAACATGTTATTCAATCCTGAGACCAACAGGGTTATAGTGATCGACTTTGAACAGGCTTTGCTACTCAAGCCGGCTCGGCGTCCATTGGCGCAGCTGGTGCCGAACAAGCGAGCGTGGAAGTCGGAGACGATGGATGCCAAGAAGGTAACTGGTGATTCAAGCAAGCGAAGTCAGGCAAGTCAAAGCTTTTCAGAGGATATTTGGTTGGCAAAGACGGCATTCTTAGAGTGGAATGCTGACCGATGGACACGAGTCGCGAGAGCGCCTTGCTAGCAAATCTACAGCCAATCACCCTACACTTCTATTTATAAATCGTCCTGTACGCTAAATTGTCGTTTGGCCCTGCCCACTCTTACGTGAACAACTGTTTCCTGTAAAAAAAAAACATTCTTGGCACCCGCTGTTGGCGTTCCGCTAGGACATAGGTTTTTTTGCAGGCCAAGATGGCAGTATGTGCAGCTGTGGGGCTAGCGGGGCCCTAACAGCTGCTGGAAGAAAGGGATTCAGAGAGTTGACCTTTCTTCGTGACAAGTGTTTTCAACGGCACTGAGCTTCGCGAGCTTTTGACATCGCCCCCGGGCACCATTTCATTTGTCTTATCTGCGACTTCTTCTCACCTCGACATTTCGGCTTCGCGAGCCTGCGACATTCCGGCCTCTGTGCCCCTCGACTTCCCGTACGACCGACTTCTGCAGCCTCGGCTGCCCAGACGACATTCGCAGCATCTTGCTGCTTGACATCGAGGGCCATCGTGCCCTCACCCTCACTCTCACCTTCGCCTGCAGTTTAACGCTGCCTCGACCGACTACAGCAGCTTTAGCTGCCCGAACAACACAAACAGCCTTCGGCTGCTCGACTTTCTGGGCCCTCTGGTGCCCTCGACCTTGACGCACGGACCCCACATGGTTCGTTGCCCTTTTTGCAGCTCGGAAGCTGCTTGACCGATCTCTGCAGTCGCGTACTGCCCAGAGACTCTCTTCTTTCTTTCTGCAGCCTCCGCTGCTGCCCGGAACACAACCGGGCCTCGACGATATGTCTCACTGGATGAGACCACTAGACACAAACCGCTGGGTCGAAACGGTACAGAGCTTACCTGGAGACCGTGGATCGGGGCGATTGCCTCGTCTACAGAGCAGCGTTCTGGCCGCCTTGGGTTTTTCCCCTGCGAAGGGTTTCCCTAAGGATGCATAGTTCTAGGGTTGCAGCTACTGGCGATCTTAGGGGTTATGGTTCTCCTGCCTTTGGGCATGGAAAGCTACTTGATCTATCTGTGCAAGAGAATTCTAGGCTGGAGAGGGATATGTTCCCGCTGACGGGATGCCCTCTTGAGAGTAATGCGCCTTTGTGCCGATGATATGCTGGATGAACTAGATGGAGACGCTGCTGGAGGGAATCTC
>NW_022158771.1:0-2128 GCF_000260195.1 Fusarium odoratissimum NRRL 54006
TGGCCCGTAACCGTTGAGGGGTTGATGCCTTGCATGAGTTTTTGTGGGGTACACGTGACGTAACCGCTAGGGTCGTAACACCTAGGGCTAATAAGATAATAAGACCTTTAAATAGCTATATATATATAAATATTAGGTATAATTAAAAGCAGCTATAATACTATAGGCTTAAAGAAAATAATAAAACCTAAGTAAAAGCTATATTTAAATAGCTTAATTAAAGAGCTATAAGATCTATTTCTTAATTATAAAGATACTATAAAAGCTAATACTATAATAAAAGGAAAATATACTAGAAGAATTAGAAGTACTAAATTTAAAAAAAAGAAGAAATAATATTATATTATAAAGAAAGAGAGAATAAATAATAACTTAGCATTATATACGAGAATTAATATATAATATTAAGAAAACCTATAAAAGAAATACCTTAGAGAACCTTAAATCCTTAAAATAACTAAAAGTAATTATAAAATTATTTTAAACTATATAATATAATTTATAAAACCTAATCCTAAAACCTAATTAGGAAGATAGCTTAAGGTATTAACTAAAAAAGAAAGAAAATAATAAAGAATTAAAAGAAATAAAGTAAATAGCTAATATTATTATAAATATATATAAGATCTAGAGAAAAAGGTATATAAATACTAAAAGTAAAAAGAAAAAAGACTAAAAAAGAAACTTAGAGAATTATAAACTTTAGGAGTTATTAGGCAAGGAAAAGTAATTACCCCTAATATAGATAAATTAACCTAATTATCCTAGATAATAGATAATATTCCTATTAAAATTAAACTCTAAAATAAAAAGGAAATATAAAAAAAAGAAGTTAAAGCCGGAAATAGTATCTAATAAAGATAATACTAAAACTCTTAATTAATAAGATATAAAGGAAGAGTAATATAAGTAACTATATAATACCTTTGCCTTAAAAATAAGTAAATTATAAAAAAGTAAACTAAAGAATACTAACTAAAATATAATAAATTTAAAATAAGAATTTATAAAATATAAAAAGATTTTTATATATAAGGAGCTAAGGAATATAAAAATATAAAAAAAAGAAATAAAATTTATATTAAAGCCTATTATATTAATAATATATTTAACCCCTTATATAAGGAACCTACTTTTAATACTAAGGATAATATATAAACCATACTAATATACCCTTAATATAATAAGATATCTTAGGTATTATATAAGAATTATTAGTATAAAAGATATAAGTAAGAAAAAATAAATAATAACTATTTTCTAGTAATAATACCTAGTATATTAAATAATAAACCCTATCTAAAATATAAAATAAAAAGATATCTTATATATATATAATATAATAACCTTAGAATAATAAAACTATAATTTAATATGCCTTACTATTAATAAATCTATAAAATAAAGGATCTCCTAAATAGAATTAAATAATTATAATAGATAATTAAAATAGTAAAAAAAGAATTTAATATAATAACTAAAGGAAAGTATTAACCTATTAACCTATAATAACCCTATAACTCTTTAATATAAAAAGAAAGAATAAAGAAAGTTATAAAATAGCTTAAAAAATAAAATATAAAATACTAAGAATAAATTAACTATAGATAATATAACCACCTAATAAAGGCATAAATTAATAATAAATAAATTAACTACCTAATAAAATAGCTAATTATAAGTAATATAAACTTAAAAACTACTAAGGAATTATAAGAATAATAAGAAACTAATAAGTTATACCTAAATAATTATAAAGAATATACTACCTAAGTAACCTTATATTATATATAAGATATAAAGCTAGAGAAATACCTATAATAATAACTATATAATAAAGAGTTTACTGCCTAATAATATATTAGCTATAAAGAACTTAAATAGAAGTAAAAAGCTTATAAATAATAGAGAAAAAATACCTATAAAGTAGAGAAAAGCCTAGGAAAAGTAATATACTTTTTATAAAAACTAAGCTATAAAGAAGTAAAATAAAAAAATAAGAATAACTTAGATTAATAAATACCTTAGGAGCCATATAAGATAATAAGCTAAACTACCTAATATTAAAAGTTTAAATTAAGGGAAAATAGCTAAATACTTAGATTAATTATAAAGCTAAAAGAAACTT
>NW_022158771.1:2228-15779 GCF_000260195.1 Fusarium odoratissimum NRRL 54006
TTATAAAATAGCTTAAAAAATAAAATATAAAATACTAAGAATAAATTAACTATAGATAATATAACCACCTAATAAAGGCATAAATTAATAATAAATAAATTAACTACCTAATAAAATAGCTAATTATAAGTAATATAAACTTAAAAACTACTAAGGAATTATAAGAATAATAAGAAACTAATAAGTTATACCTAAATAATTATAAAGAATATACTACCTAAGTAACCTTATATTATATATAAGATATAAAGCTAGAGAAATACCTATAATAATAACTATATAATAAAGAGTTTACTGCCTAATAATATATTAGCTATAAAGAACTTAAATAGAAGTAAAAAGCTTATAAATAATAGAGAAAAAATACCTATAAAGTAGAGAAAAGCCTAGGAAAAGTAATATACTTTTTATAAAAACTAAGCTATAAAGAAGTAAAATAAAAAAATAAGAATAACTTAGATTAATAAATACCTTAGGAGCCATATAAGATAATAAGCTAAACTACCTAATATTAAAAGTTTAAATTAAGGGAAAATAGCTAAATACTTAGATTAATTATAAAGCTAAAAGAAACTTTATTAATCTAAAAATAGTTATAAAGCTCTAGCTATTATAAAAAAAAAAGTAATTACCTTACCTGCTTATTAATATAGAAGGATAACTCTTTAATTATAATAATAATATTATAAATTAAGAGATTAATTACCTTAAGGTCTTTATATAAGGAAAAAATTAAGAAATAGACTTTAATATTATATTATTAAGATTAGTAAATATCCTCCTTAGTATATTATAGCTTAGATAAGTAAACCTAGATATTAACTAGCTAACTAGCTAAGTTATTATCCCTAGTAATATAAATAGTAATAAAAAAATAATTATAATAAGTAATAAGAGATTTTAAACCCTAATTAAAAAGGATAATATAGGTAAATATAAAATAAAGAATTTATTATTTTTAAAAGGAATATAATATAAGTATATAAAAAGTAAGAAATAATAAAACTATTATATCTTAGGTCTTCTTAGAACCTAATTATATAACCTAGATAAATAATTAAAACTCTAAAAGGAATTTAAAGAAAAAGAATAAAATAATAGACTTATGAATATTCTAGAAGAATACTATATCTATAAGAAATTATTTAAAAAAGAACTTAAAATAAAGGTATTATAGTATAGCTGCTAGGATTATAAAATATAACTTAAAATAAATAACTTATTATTCTAGAAGATTTATAATCTTAATAAGAAGGAATTAATAACCTTAAAGGAATACCTAGAAATAGAATTAATAAAAGGAAATATTAGGATATTTACCTTATTAATAAGGTTTCTAGTAATATTTATTTCTAAGAAAAATAAAAAATTATAACTTATTATAAATTATAAGAAGTTAAATACCTTTATAATTAAAGATAAGACCCTACTTCTACTTATTATAAAACTTAAAGACTATCTATAAGGCAAATAGATCTTTACTACTTTAGACCTTAAGGGAGCTTATAACCTAATTTATATTAAAGAAGGAAATAAATAAAAGATAGTATTTAAAACTAAATTTAGACTCTTTAAATACTTAATAATATTATTTAGATTTATTAATATACCTATAATATTTTAATAGATAATTAATAATATATTTTAATAATACTTAAATATCTTTATAATATATTACCTAAATAATATCCTAATCTTCTTAAATAATAAAAAAGAATATAAAAAATATATCTATAAGGTCTTAAAAGCCCTATAAGATACTAACCTATTAATTAAACTAAAAAAGAGTTATTTCTATATAAAAGAAATAGACTTCTTAGGATATATTATTATATTAGGTAAAATTAGAATAAAATAAAAGAAAATCTTAGTAGTAGTAGATTAGCTATAACCTAAAATAATTAAGGAAATATAAAGCTTCTTAGGATTTACTAATTATTATTAATAATTTATTAAAGACTTTAGTAAAATTATAAACCTACTTATAAAACTTATAAAAAAGGAAAAGACCTTTATATAGGGATTAAAAGTATAAGAAGTATTTAAATAGCTATAATAAGCTATCCTTAGTAAACCTATATTAGTTATATTTAACCCTAATAAGGAAATAAAACTAAAAACTAACTTATTAGACTTTACACTAAGAGGATAAATAAGTTAATATAATAACTAAGGCAAACTATACCCTATTATATTCTATTTATATAAGCTATATAAAGCAGAACTTAATTACCTTATTTATAATAAAGAATTTCTAGTAATTATTAATTACTTTAAGGAGTTTAAATACTACCTTATAGGAAGTATATATTAAATTAAAATTTATATTAACTATTAGAATATTTTATACTTTACTATAATATAAGAACTTAATTAATAATAACTATATTATATTAAGTACCTTTATAAATTTAATTTTATAATTATTTATAAAAAAGGATTAGATAATAAAAAAGCAGATATAATTAATAAATACCTAGACTATAATATTAATATACCTAAAATAAAAAAACAACTCCTAAAGAAAAATTAAAAAGGAGAATACTAATTTACCTAACTAATATAAATATTAGGATAAATATAAGTAAAAAAAACCAGGGAAATCCTAAGAAAACTATAAAAGTTTATCTAATAATTCTATATAGACCTACTATATAAATACCAAGGAGTTACTAAAATATAGAAATAACTACTATAATAAGGTTATAAAATAATAAAAGAAGTAATAAAAAAGGTTATTAAATAATATAATATTTATATTAAAATAAAAGTATAATAATATAAACCTTATAAAACCTTATAATTAATAAAAGTTATAAAATAGCCTTAGAGTTTAATTATAATAAATTTTATAATTAAACTACTATTATTAGAAAAACCCTTAATTAAAATCTTTTATAATAGTATTATAGTTATAATAAATAGATTTATAAAGTATTTAATTTACTTACCTTATAAAGAAGTAATAGATATAAAAGAAATAATATATATCTTTTATAATAAGATAATAAGAAAATAAGGATTACTAAGAGAAATTCTATTAAATAAAGGATTAATATTTACCTCTAAGTTTTAGTAATTACTTATAATATATATAGGAATTAATTATAGACTTACTATAGCATTTAAACTATAGATAGATAGCTAAATAAAATAAATAAACTAAGTATTAAAGTAATACTTAAGGTATTATATTAATTATAAATAAGATAACTAGGTTAAGAAGCTATTATATGCCTAGCTAGCCTATAATACTACCTATAATAAAAATATAAAACTTATATTATTTAATATAAATATTAAATTTATACTTAATATATATTATAATACTTAGGAACCTAAGATAGTAAACCTAGTAGCTATTATTATAAGTAATAAGCTAAAAGAAGTATATAAAGAACTTAAAATTAAGTTAAAATATATTAGAAAAAGGATATAAAGATATTATAACCCTAAAAGGTTAAAGGGATTAACCTTTGCAGAGGGAGATATAATTTACTTATCTACTAAAAATATTAAAATAAATTAACTAAGCTATAAACTAAACTATAAGTACCTAGGACTAGTAAAGATTAAATAAAAGATAAGAGAAAATTAATATAAATTAAATCTACCTCTAAATATTAAATATTACCTAATTTATTATATTTTAATATTAGAATTAGCTATAAATATAATATATATTAAGACTAGTAATAAACTATAATAAATTATAAGACTAAAGATATATAAAGTAAAAGAAATCAGAGATATATAAAAGATTAATAAATAAAAGATATACCTAATTAAATAGAAAAACTACCCTAAGAATAAAAACACATAGGAGCCTACTAAATACCTTATAAATACCTAATAACTCCTAAAGAACTTTTATTAATAATATTAGAAGATAAAAGGTTAAAGTTAAAACCTCTAAGACCTAGGAAATCCTAATTAATATCCTTAAGATTTAAAGATTAAAGCTCCTTAGAAGCCTTATTTTCTTAATAACTTAACTCCTTAATTAACTTATTTTCTCCTTTAAGATCTTAAATACTATAATAGAATTTAAATATATAATACTCCTTTACCTTATTTTTAATCTTATAGATATAAGATAAATAACTAATAGCTATAGCTATAATATAGTTAATAAGTAAGTAAGTTATCTAAGTAAGTAGGTTACTTTCCTTAACCTTTTTAACCTATAGCTTAAAAGCTTAAGCTGCAGTTTAAAAAGGCTAGCTTTTATATACTAAATTCCTCCCTAGATAACTTAAGAACTACCTAATAAGTTCTTATATTATACCTACCCTTACCATATATACTACAGCGCTAATTACCTGGTTACTTTAACCTTCCTCGACTACCACTTCTTAATAATTTAGCCACTATCTACATATTAATATCTATCTAATTAATTACTTATAATACTTCCTATATAATTATAATCCCTTTTTTCTATAGTTTAGTCCTTTTTACCTTATAATACTAACTTAGTATCTTATTTATATCTTAAAGATTATAAAGCTTAGCCCTTAATAAGATAACCTTATATATAATTGCCTTTATTACCTTAGTAATTAACTTTAAAGCTTTAATAATAAACTCTAGGGAGCTATTATAATACCTTCTAATTTACCTTTTAAGGTATTTAGACTAAGATTAGGCCTTAATTACTATCTTTAGGGTCTTTAAAGCTTATAGTATTAATAATTAAATAGCCTCCCTAGGAGGCATTAGGGTCTATAGCTATATATTAAGCTTTAAGATTATAATTTCTAGGTTAAGAGAAATAAGCCTAGCTTCTTTAAAATCCCCTTAGATATTACTTTCTATAAAGGTAGCTTTAAATATAATATAAAAGGTAGAAAAGAACTTAGTCTTAGAAATATAAGTTATAAAGTATCTAATTAGATATTTTATTTCTTAATTATAAGCTTATTTTAGTGGCCTAAAGCACCTAATATTAAGAGGCTAAAGTAAATAAGATATATAAGTAGGTATATAAAGTATAATAATTTTATTCTCCTTATAATATCTCTTAAAATTAGCTAAGTAGTGGCTTTTATAATTATTAAGGATTAGGAGATAATAGGGACTAGTTAATTAGTTAATTATAAACTAATTAAAATACTTTAGCTACTTAAGACCTAGCTTATTATTTATTTACCTATTTTAGCTTATTATAATAACCTAATTACCTAGGAGGTTATATTCTTAGTACTAATTAGTAAGATAATATTAGCCTATATTAATAATAAATAGTATAATTAATTAACCTTTTATATTAATTGCCTAGATTATAATAATTTATTCCTAGTTTCTAGGCTATATTAATTTTAGCCTTTCTTATATTTCTAAACCTATAATAGCCATTCTGGCTATAATAAGGCCTATTATAAAGCTAGTCTTATTAAAGTTCTAGATATTATTTAATTAAATATTATACTTTATAATTATATTTTATATAAGCCGAAATTAGCTATAAATAATAGTTAAATCTTTATATTTAGCTTTCTAATAATTATATCTCTAAAATAAATATATCTTTAGCTCTAGTTATTACTTTATAAAGTTATAAGCCTAATATTTACTAATAGGTAATATATTATAATTAGTAAGTAGAGAATTAGCTATTTCTTTTATAAAATGCAATTATAAGGGAAATCCTTATAAATCTAGGTTAAGGACAAATTAAACTATTATTTACTCCTCTAGATTAGATAATCTTTATAATTTTAGGATAGAATTATATTATAACTGAATGCCATAATGGCGGCGATATAAGGTCTTAAAGGGCACCTTATAGTTAGTTATAGCCTATTATAGACTTAGTTTTAGGTTATTTTAAAGGGCCTAAAGGGCAAGAAGGATTCTAGCTTTATTTAAAGACTATAATATATTAACTTATTAATAATTATCTAATTAAATAGAAATATTATAAGGTAAGGGATTTTTGTAATGGTTGGGGTCTAACTATATTAAACTAAGCCGTGTTAGGTTTATTGTTAGCAGATTGCGTAGGGCGTAATGCTAAGCTTATCAGAGTATTACGTCTCTTAATAGTAGATTTAATGCATATTAGGCTTAATTAATATAAAGAAGTTTTATTAATAGCTAGTAAGCTTGAATCTATAAAAGTGCAAATAAATATATTCTATATACTAGAGTAATCTGTTGGTAATTACAGTTAGGGTTGTGATTAAAATGAAGGGATTACGGTTTACTTTGTGATCCTCCGTAGACGATTATGGTTAAGAGCATAATCGTTTTTAGATTTCTTACTGATAGGTTAAAAAAAGTGGGGTATATGTGATATAACCGCGGGGGTCGTAATATAATGTCTCCCCTCTGTTAGGTCTTATCCTTAAGACCTATATATTACCTATTAGGCTAATCTCCTCTTAGTAGGTTATAACTTAAACCTATATTAATTTTTCTAGGATACTAATATAATATTAAGTTATATAATAAAATGTTTATCTAAGAAGTCTAAGAAACTAATTATCCTGCAAAAGGCAATTAAAACTTTACTTAAGTCTAGTAATAAGGTATTTAAGAGAAGGGATATAACCGAGGATTATACATTGCTTTATTATTTTGCAACTAAGAATAATCTTCCTGCTATAATACCGTATATATACTATTTTAAAAATAAGAAGGAGTATTATTTTAATAATATTAAGAAATCTAGCTATTATCTTAAGTGTATTCGGCGGGGTCGTTCTTATAATAGTATTTATATTACTTCTACTTATATATCTATTAGTTTCTTTTTTCTTCTTATATTATGCTAATCTCTGTAGTAAATCGTTTAGTGGATTAATAAGAGAAGCTAAAAGCTTAAGAGGAAGAGGCAGGTAATAAGGTATTAGTTCTTTATAAGGAGCTTATAGAGTTATAGTCTTCTCTGGCTAAAGCAGTAAGTTATTTACAACAGATTTATAAGATTAAGAAGAAAGTAAAAGAACATAATATAGAATTATTTAAACAGGGAATATAAGAGCTTAATAAAGAGGATAATATTCTTCCTGCTTTATAATCTTATAAGGAGTAGGTAGTTAATAACCTTTAATCATTAGGCATTCTTAATAATATTAACTAGGCATCCCTAGGTCTTAGTGACGAATTTAATAACGTTAGGCCCTTAAGGAGTTCTAGGATTAATAGAAATTCTTTAGGAGTTATTAGGCATTAATGAGGTATTTTAGAGGTTCTTATATATTTTTGCTTTCTAGGTAGTTTTTCTATTTAATTAGGTATATTCTCTGTTTATTAATTATATCTGTTTTTCTAATTACCTCTGCTTTATAGACTTCTAGTCCTAAAATTTCTTATAGTTTATTGCCTATTTTAACTTATATTGTATCTGCTGCTGATTTAAGTAATAAAATATAAAAGATTAGATGGAGCCTAACTTTTAGTAGTAGGTCCAGTTTATAGTTATTTTCTGAAATTTTCTGTAGTACTTTATAAGGTCTGATGAATTTGTAGTCTAATTTATGTATTAGTTAGTCTATTTTAATGTTTTTTATGGCTAAGTAGATTATATCTCCCTTTAAAAAGGTTAATCCCTTTAACTATTTTAGATTATAATAGTTTTTTATGTATTTTCTAATAAATTTAAGTTTTGTTTTTATTTCTTTATATAGATTTTTAAGGTTATTACTTTTGATTATAGCGGCTAGGTTAATTGATTTCTCTTATTATGTATTATGGTATGTATTTGGTATAAATCTAAAGTTAGTATAAGCTAGTATAAGCTTTGTATTTTCGTTATAAGCGGTATTATAAGCGAGTTAAGCTATTAGTAGTTTCTTAACCTAATTATTCTGTTTATAGTTAATATAATACTATAGGTATTATTTAAGTACTTGATTTATTTGTTTAGTTTATCTATTGACTTGCGGTTAAAATGCTGTTATAAGTCGGTGGTTTAATCTAAGTTATGCCATAAGTGATTGCTAAAATATTACTGCAAATATAAGTCCTCTATCCGAAAGGATTTCTATAGGTAACCTATATATACTAATAATATATTAGTAAAAAATATAAGAAAGTTCTTCTATATCTATTGCTTCTCTATAGGGTAGATAGTAGGAAAATTTTATAAGTTAATCTATAATAACTATAATGCTATTATAGAAGATTCTAGTTAAGGGTTCTTCTAATAAGGGTAACTTTATAATAAAGTCTATTGTAATTAAGTCCTAAGGTTATTATACTACTGGTAGTGGTTATAGTTATTTATATAGTTTATATCTCTAAGCTTTTATTCTTATATAGAGGTTATATTATTTAATAATATCTTCTATATCCCTTTTTATAAACTTATATCCTTAGTCTTATAGTTATTTTACTGTTTTCTTAATACCTTAGTATCTATATAGCAGATATAAATAAAATTCGCAAAGAAAGTTATATTCTTTATTTAACAGGAATTTTATTCCTTTTATTATTCTTGTAATTATTTTAATAGGTTAAGTAAACTAGTATTCTCCTTTAGGGTTAAATTCTAGGAGTTATTTTTTTATTTTTATAATCCCTGTATTAAAGTCAGGTTATTAACTAATAGCATCTATGCATCTATTATCTATGCCTTTATAATATGCTATAGTAAAATCAAATTTACATAGGTATTCTACGTAGTATAGTTATTATTAGTTTAGCTCTTGTATTATTATAAAGTAAGCTATATTCTTATAATTAGTAAAGACTTTTACTAGGTGCTTACTTCCTCTGAGGTAATATCTAAACTCCTTAAAGTAGTTAATAATAGCTAGGAATTCTTTATTATAGATAAGGTAGTTAAGTTCTACTCTATATATCTTATAAGAATAGAAAGTAATAGGGTATAATATATTATTATTATCTTATTATCCTATTTATCCTCCTAAGGCGAAGTCAGAAGCATTGGTTTTAAGTTTAACTTATCTATCGGGGTTAAATATAACTAGAATAGGTTTACTTATAATAGCTGATTTAAGCTGTTTAAAAGCTTATTATGCCTTATTGTTCTATTAGAATTGTTTATCCTTTTTAGTAATCTCGGTAAGAGGAATAGCAATTTTGCTAAAACCTTTAATAAATTATCGGTAATAGTTAGTAAATCCTAGGAAGGATTGGGTTTCTTTTACTGATATAGGTGGTTTCTATTTAGCAACTACTATAATCTTTCGTCTATTTATTCTGATTTTATTATATAAGATTTTATATCCTAAGTATATTACTTAAGACTAATAGAAGTGACTTTTAGTAGGTTTAATAAGCATATTAGCGTCTTATAGTGCTTTTAAAACCTTATAGATGTATTCTATATGCTCTTCTTCTGTATTAGAGAAGATAAGGATATTATCTAGGTAGCAGACTATAAAGATATTAAGGTGCTCTTGAAGTACGTTTATAATTATATATTAGAATACTGCGGGTATATTAGTTAATCTAAAAGGTATAACTAAATATTTAAATAGTCTATATTTTATTTAAAAGGCTATTTTCTATTTATTACCTTCTTTAATTTAAATAAGGTTATAAGTAGATTTAAGATTAAATGCTATGAATTATTTCTTACCGAATAGGCAGTCCTTAAGTTCAGTGATAAGTAGTAGTGGTATCCTATCTTTTTCTATAATCTTATTAAGTTATTGGTAATCTACTATAAGTCTTAGCTTATTTAAGTTAGGTTTTAGTATAAATATAATTAGATATCCTACTAAGGATTTAGATAGTCTAATATATCCTTTTTATAGTATATTATTTAACTATTCTTTAAGTGTGTTAAGCTTATCTTAAGATAGGTTATAAATAGGGAAGAATTTCAGGTTCTTTCTATCTTTTAATATGATTTTAATATTATAGTCTATATATTAAGGTAACTTAGTATCTAGTTCCTCTTAAAATAATTTCTTATAGATATAATACTCTAGTAATATATTCTTAAGTTATTTATTAGATTCCTTTGCAGTAACCTGTTTTATCTATTTAATATCTTAGTCTAATTATTTAAATTATCCTTTAAGAGTTACTATTATTTATCTAATGCATTTTATTCTACCTTAGTGGTATTTATATTATATTCCTTTTAGAATAGGCAATACTTTATCGCGCCTATCTTCGCTGCTCTTATTAGTCGAAGTTTAAGATCTTATATTATTATTATCTAAATTATTTTCTTTATCTAAAGGGTAGTCTTTATAATTTACCTAGCTAGTTCTCTAATTAATTTATATATTATAGTATTATAACTATAGAAATCTAAGTACTAAGTCGTATTTCTATACTAGGATAATATTAAAGTTAATACCTTAGTTTTTTCTATTAACAAATACCTTAAGGTAATTAATCTCTCTAGTAATTCTTCTATTATTATAACTATAAGTGCCTCCTTCTCTATCCTTTATAATATAAGGTTCTTTTTTATTTCTCTATAATAGCCTTAGCTTATTAACCATTTCAGGGGAAATAAAATTTATATTAGCTCCGCTATCTATAAGTGCATTTAGCTACTTATCCTTAATTCTGACTTTTAATTCTAGGCAGGTTTATTAATTTCCTTTTATAGTTATTCTTAGAGCTTTTTCTAAGAGTTTATTTTCCTTTGCTCTTTTGCCTATCTGCTGCTTTATTATAAATAGTATATGCCTTTTCCCTATAGGTAATCTATATTGTATTTACTTCTTGTTATGATCCTAGCGGTTACATCACGTGTACCTTACATTTTTCACCAATCACGCATGGTTATTATAGACTAAGAGATTCTATTTGTGACCGCCAAGATCCAGTCACGACAGTCACTTTGAAAACACCAGTGATTCTCGGAATCATATAGTGACTGCGCAGGTCACTCTGTAACTACCTTAAGTATATAAACTATATTTATTATACTTCTATAGAACTTATCTTACTAGCTATTAATAAAACTTCTTTATATTAATTAAGCCTAACACGCATTGAATCTACTATTAAGAGATGTAACACTTCGATAAGCTTAGCATCACGCCCTATGCTATCTGCCAATAATAAACTTAGCACGGCTTAGTTTATCTACAGTTGGAAACCAACCGTCATATGTTAATAGCTCTTGTTCAGACTGTACTGCGTAACGCTGAGTAATACGAATGCAATGGCTGCCCACATTAACCCTGCACAGTAATACGCTGCACCTTATATTGCTTTAGCACCTGTTAATAACGATTAGGATATGGATAATAATTCTAAGAGTAGCACTGACTCTGATGTTGCCTAGCTCCGTTAGCAGATAACTAATATAATAACCGAAATAGATAACCTTAGATAAGCCTTAGCTAAAGCCGCCGCGCTCCAGGCATAGCAGGCCGCTAACTACTAAAACGCAATTTAGGAAATGTATTAACTTGCCGCCACTGCAGTAAACGGGAAAGAGTTAGGGGAAATTCTTAAACCTAATGCATCTGAATTATTTGATGGAAACCCTGCTAGACTGGCTACCTTCCTTATTTAATACTGAGCCTATATAAGTTATTTTCTGAACCAGTTCGCCAACGACAGTAACAGGGTTATATATGCGTTAAGACGTCTTAAAGGCAATGCCGCCTAATGGTTTTAACCTATGTTGGAAGTAATCACTACCACGCCAGAAGACGAACTGCCACCTAGAACTTTTCAAATTTATAATAACTACACTGAATTTAAGAAAGCTATATGATAAGCATTTGGGTCAGTTAACGAAAAGAGCCAAGCAGAAAGAAAGATTAAAGTACTCTGATAAACTAAATCTGCATCGGAGTATAGAATTGAATTTCTCTAACTAGCCACTAAGCTAGGATAGGACTAGGAACCCCTTATATTGCTCTTTTTCAATGGACTTAAAGAAATAGTTTAAGTAGAACTCTATAAGGAAGCTAGACTAAGGATACTGGTCGACTATATCGGCAGAGCCGTTGAGGTTGATGATATGTAATTCTAATAGAGAATCTGCCATAACCGAAATAACCAAGGACGCCAGGGAAATAAGCCATGCTATGATGCTAACCAGGGAAAGAAACGAAATAACGACACTTCTTATGGCACCGACTCTGGACTAATGACTATTAGAATAACTAAGAAAGACAAATCCAAAATCACTTGCTAGAACTGCGGCAAGAAAGGATATTATGATTCAGAATGTAAGAACCCCGTTAAGACTAACCAGAAGTATAGACCAGTCCTAGAAAATAAGAAGATTAATACAGTTAAGAAACACAAAGAACCCTAAATGGTAATTAGAACTATTAACATGACCTGCAAAGACGGTTATGATATAACTAAACCAATAAAATACATCAGGAACTTTGACCTATCTCTTAACATTTAAGATCTATTCCTTGGTAAGGAAGAAACCCTTAAGAGATACTACCTATATCTAGAACCAGAATAACGACCTATCTTAGGACACCCAGCTCTCGTAGCAACGACCTATACGCAAAGCAAAAGCAAAAAACAAGCCAAGAAAAGAGTATATGATGCGAAAAGATGAGAAGATCCTGAATTTAGAAGAAAAGAAAGCAAATAATAAAAACAACAAAGACTAAAAGCAAAATAAGATGCGGAAGTCGAACTTAAATAGGTGCTAGTACCTGAACCAGAAATATGATACACCGTCGAAGGAAAATCCATTTTTATGGTTAAAAAGGGAAAAGAAATTAACCCTAACCTAGACAATAAACTAAGTACTATAAGAAATAACCGAAGATCCTACTTAGCAGTAGATGAAATCCCTGTTAAAGTTACCCTGAAACGACTAAATTGATACACTAATGATCTAAATTATCTGGAATCTTGTTGAGTTTAGAGAGAATTTGACTTTAGATGTATTAGATATAAGGAAAATAAAATAGTCTGGAATGCGGAAATTGTACCCTAATACGACGAACACGGAGTCTGTTTCTAGAATAATAAATATCAGAAATATGTAGAACTCGCAAGAGAACATGCAATTACGGAATAAGATGATAATATCTATATCTGAGCGTATATGAAGGAAGCAGTGGAAGACTCTATAATACCTGAAGAACGCATTTAGATTGAAAAAGATCTAAGGAGATACCTGAATTACCTGAACTACTAGCAGATATTATGGATATTATGTATACGATACTACTGCCTATAATACTGGCAAGATAAGATAGTAAATGATTGCTTCCTAGTATAAATTAATAAGTATTAAGAATAAAAACCTTATATAATTATTGATAATGTTAGATATTAAGTTATAAAGAGATATAGAGGATCTTAAGTAGTAAAACTAGAAGCTTATACTGAAATATGAGAATGAGCTTTAGTATATATCTAGAATTCCTGATATATTACCTAGTGGAGATAAAAAGTAAAATACTACGCCACCCCATGCACATTGGAGCGGCGATGGGGCGCATGGGGTATCCTCAGCCGAAGGCCGTGTGTCCGCGGGCCGGGAAGCTATTACTATTACTGCATTATCTACGTACTGATCCAGTGCCATGGCCATTCTTGGTATTATATATCATGTAAGGACTCCGTGTAAGAACCTGTCGTTTCCTAAGCTCCTGATCCCTCATCTTCATCTTCATGCCA
>NW_022158818.1:0-13362 GCF_000260195.1 Fusarium odoratissimum NRRL 54006
TTTCTCCGCCGTAGAATAATCAGCCCGAGAATGCAACGGTAAGGCAGATTCTACGAATCTCGGAGGTTGACTCTGCTGTGGTAGCGCGTAAACCTCATCCTCCTCAAAGCGGGCAGGAAGACGGCGAACGCGGCTTGGCCGACCGTTTGACTCTCGGAAATTTGCTGACGCCGTTGCAATCCGCTCCGCAGCATCCACTTGAGTTTCTCCCATCGTCGCCTCCGTAACCTCACTATAGAAGACCTTCCAGTCCTCAAAATGCTCCAACAGATATTCCATTCCTATCAGCACCTCCCACAGGCGTCCATGGCTGTCACCTTTACCCCAGCCTTGCGTCCGCATCGTCTGAAGGTATATGGGTTTGAGAATCTCGTTGACTTCGCCAAGAACCCGCCAGTCTTCGCTGGACAATATGTCCTCCGCCGGGATCCATCTTGCCCCATCTTCCTCTTCTTGAGTTGCAAAGATAAATGCTCTGATATCTGTCTGCTTTCGCAAAGCCCTCTCAACCATCATGTAAGTGGAGTTCCACCGCGTTTCGTTGTTCATGACAACCTCGAGCTCGGCCGTGGATTCCTCGCAGAGCCGGTATTCCTCGTGATCCTGCTCCCGGGCAACTCGCTTGAACTGTTCGCTCCGCTGCGGCGATGAACGGATAAATTTGACAATGTTGCGGAGCTTCCCAATGGGCCCCTTCGTGCGCCAATGATCCAGGTCCTGCTCAACAAGACCGCGCATGCCGTTGATGTCAGACTCCAGCTCGAATGACTCGGCATCTTTGCCAAAGAGAAAGGCACGCGCGACGAGATTGAGCGTGTGCCCATAGCATCGCATCCGGCGGGCTTTGATATCACCAGGTCTCATCGATGCATCGAGCCGCTGGTACATATAGTACAGGCAAGTATCATTTGCCGTCATGTTGTCAGAGATGGCACAGCCAACGCGCCCCTCAATCTCCCATTCGTGGACGATGTCGATCAGAGAACCGGCGAGGTTCTCGCCACTATGAGCACCAAATTGACGACGCAGAGCCAGCAGACGGGATTGCTGATGACCCAGTTGATCTATAAAGTGCGCAAATACAGCCATGATTGCAAAGCGATTCGGTGACGTCCAGAGGTCGAAGCTAATGTGCACCGCTGTCAAAGCGTTGCGGAGCTCTGCTTTGATGGTATCCCGCTTCGCTTCAAAGAGTCGATGTATTTCTCTAGTGACAGAACTACCACTCCACGCCATCTGGAGTACTAAATCACTGTCGAAGTGGTTGAAGATCTTCCGAAGAGAGCTGTGCTCGAAGATGGTGAATGGCACATCGCTATCAATGACGAAGCCGACGCTTAGTTCTTGGATGGCTTTTATTTTCGCCCTTGGTATGGCGCTCTGTTCAAGCCGGCGCCTTTTCGGTGTTGCACCAGAATAAATATCAATGACACCTTCATCACCAGGACTTGACTCGCTAGACTGGCTGGCTGGGGTGATCCGGTGAGCTCTACGCAGGTCTGTCAGCTGCTGGATATCTTGTCAATGAGATTGAACGGGATAAGCACAGACTTTCGAAGATGATCCGCTGCGGAAGACGTGGCTTGCACCGAGAAGAACTCCGCTGCGCCTCTCGTATCACATCGATTGCAGCACCAGACGTGACCTATCGGTAGATCCTGATAGTTCAGTTCGACAAGGAAGGTCCCGTGCGACCTAATCCAGCTCTTCCTGCCCTTTGCACCTTTTCGAGCTAACAAATCCTCCTGGACGAAGCGACGGTTCTTCCAGGTAATCTTGGGCAAATCCTCAATTGTCGGGTTAGGAGGTAAAGCTCCAACGGCTGCTTCTTCCAACTGCTTGGCGACCGTTTTAGGCTGAGACAATCGTGAGAAGACGGAAGAAGGAGGTGTAGGGCAAGGTGTCAATGTTGTTGGCGGAAAGCCAGCTGGCGACAGGGAGAGTGGCGAGTTCGACATCCTACTGGTGAAATGGAATAAAAACCACGTGTAGAAGGGATTGTTTTGATGGCGCGACATGGCTGGAAAACGCGTTCCAGATTGCATACGCGCGGTGGGGTCATGCGTTAGATCACGATAGCAGATACTTAGCTTTGCCGCTAATCCCCCCGCTATTAGAAAGTAAACCTCTATCTGTAACTATCTCGTGTAGGGTAGTGGTCCAGGAAGGTCTGAATTTTTGCCTCGATATTAGACGATCGCATGATGCCATTTGTAATATATCAATTATTTCAACTTTCGGAATGCATGAATTGATTTGATTGAAAGGAAGAGTTCACCAATTTGATTGATTTGATTGGGGTGATTGATTGATTGAGTTGACATATGATGAGCGCTGCGTGATAGCCAAGGGCTTTGAAGCTCAACAGCAGACAGTAGCGGCGCATATGCAGAGGATTGCCAGCCTAGAGGAAGAATTGGCTCGGCTGAAAAGAGGGAAGAAGAGGAAGGCGGTGCCGAATCCTAACAAACGTTTTATGACTCTTGGAGAGACTCTAGCTAGTAAAGAGTGCATACCAGAAGGGTCGACTCGTTATATGCCTGTTGGGGTGGAATTTGCCTCTTTAAGCGAGCAAGAGTCAGAATCGGAGGCTGGTTCTGTCATCGAAGTCAGAGAGGAAAACATACCCCACCAACCACCCAGGCGGTCGCGGCGGGTGGCGAAAAAAACCAGAGTATAATAGATAAACCCTATTTATGATTTATGAAACGAAAAATTTCACGGATTTCTATCAATTCGGTCAAGTTCCGTGTAAGTGAAGTTGTTGATTTTTGGTGGTGGCTCTTTTATTTTGCTTGCCGAAAGAGGGGTTGTGAATGGTACGTTCTGGAACGGGTGTGGTTGACTTGGTAGGATGGAGGGTGGCCATTTCGATTTGGGGTAGTAAGGGCGTGAGTAATAGCAAACCCCCCTAGAATAGACTTGTTTGAACTTTGTGTACGGGTAAAACAGGGTGGAAAATTGTGGCTATTGCGTTGTTGGCGATAGAAAGTACTTAGGGTATGCGCTATTTCACAAGGAAATCCAGATATTTTCAGACCCCACCTAAATTTGGGTTCCGTGGCGTGGATATGGAAATGCTGAAGCCTACGTGGAATGGAATGGAATGGATATGGATCCACATTATGGATCCATATGTGGATTTCGTGGTATGGATTTGAACCCTGTTGAAAATACCCGCCGGGGTCCTTGCGCGGGCAGTGCCACGAGCAAATGTCGATCAACAGGTAAAAATACTGTTGTTAATAGGGTTATATCATGTAAGGAAGAGTTCTACAAGTTATAGCTATAAGGATATGCGATAACAAAAGTAAAACCAGAATAAAGCGGTGGATATTTCATTGGCAAGGCGACGAATAACCTAGCCATCGATAACCTGCTGCTGGCATGTCAAGTCGATTTAGACCTCGATCAAATATAAAAATAGCTAATAGTAGCCTAGCTTCCCCGTCCTGCGCTCTGGATAGTGATATGCCACAGCAATCCGCTAAGATCTTGCTAATGCCATTGAAACAGACTCCCAATGCGGGGTTCGGACGGGAGTTTGTGAAGCTTGCTTTTATTTATCGTATAGATAAGCGACCGAGCGGATAAGGAGTGAGGGATTGGGAATCTATTGATAGTGGCTGCCTGTATCTGGGTATAAGTTGTGAATTGCTCGCCCACTCACTATCGCCACGTCAATTAATATGAGTCTTGATTGGGGCTATGGTGATGAGGAATGTACCAACATCTTTAAGAACTTAATTATGGATACTTACTTGGCTTCATAGATAGAAAAATGCTCTGCTCTCGTATTTAATTGAGTAACATCCTTTGTAGCCGATAGCAGCTGAGCTTGCACTTCCCTACATCTCGCTGTTCTATAAGCAAACCAGGGTCGAAACGAGGTCTCGTGAAGCTCTCTGAGACCGATACCTGGGGAGCAGCCCTGGATATTATGTTTCTTTTTCTGATCGATGAACACGTCTGGCTGAAAAGACTCGATCCCGGGTAGTGAGGTCGTTTGTGTAGTGGTCGAGGATGAGATCGCCTCTGTCTTTGTCATTTTGTGCTTGGACTCGGAATCTTTGGGAGTCTTTTCCCTGACTGATTGAGATGCATTAGGAATCTTGTGCTTAGAAACTATATCCAAGATCGCCGCAGTCTTCCTGGACATAGGCCTCGTATCGGGCTTGTCGTATGATTGTACAGGTATGTTTCTTGTGTTGTTGTTTGCGGCTTTCGGAGTGTGTTTGTTGTAACACCTCGGAGAAATCGAACTTTGGTCGCGATTTAGGCGATCTCCTTCTTCTTTCTCAAAGTTAGGAATGATTTTCGCCTGGAGCATGCCGTCCGTCTCTTGGGATTTCAAGGGCAGAACTTCAGCTGTAGCCTCGCACCGGTTTGGCGGATAGTGAGTTGAGCTTGTAATGGAAACAACCTCATCATCTGCTGCACCTGCTCGAGTATCGGTGCTATCACGCTGGAGTCTTCCAGAGGTATCCCGTGAAACGATGTCAGGAGAACGCTCAGGGAGACATTCTTGATCCTCTGAATTTGGAGAGAGCCGCGAAGGCCGACGTAGAGCTAGTGATCTCCTGTCCTCAGCGTGCTCTGTTCTCATGGTCTCGTGAGAATTGTCGTCTTTTATGACCCTTTTGCGTTTTGGCTTTGGTACACATCCGTCATGTCTATGGACTCTGTACATCGAGTCTGACTTGTCGATAGAAGTTGATTTTTTCTTCCTTTTATAGGTTCTCCTACTCGGCTGCACGTCCTTAATTTCAGTTGTAGAGTGGTTCAAATAATTTCAAGCGACTTTGCAAGCCACTGAGGGTTATACTCACCCAAATAGGGGCGCAGATTACGGTGTCCTCCATGCCAGATACGAGGGTGACCAATCGTGCAGTTCTCATCGAGTACTGGCGTTGCTCGGGTGGGTAGCGGAAGTTCAGATTGTAGCCAACTGGTGTCAATTGGGGCTGCGGCCGCGAAACTTTTATTTAATGCATTAGTTGAGGAGCCAGCTGTAAAAATCAACCTCTCATTGGCCTTCCTGCCCGTCTCTAAAATTGGAAATATTTAGACCAGTTATGCAGGGTAGAGTCTTCCTGCGGCAGCATGCCACGTTCACGTTTACGCTAATTAGCGCCGTGTGTGTATGTATGTATATATGTATTTTTTTCGTCCGGGGGGCCATAGAGCCCCAGAAGTCTCCTAAGGGAGCACAGGACGTACTGAGCTAAGCTATCTAAAATTGCTGTTGCATCCAACCTCATCTAGAACACCCGAAATGTCCACTCGCATCAACGGAGAGTCTCACAAGCTCTTTCCCCCAAGTGGCACTTTCCTACTCGTAGCCAGCCCTACGGTAGTTTCAAGCACATCGTCCTGGACGTCATTGCAGGTAACTCAGGAAAAGTCCCAATACGAGTGCCATTCCATCTAGTCCGTCCAGCATACCATCGGCACGAAGGCGCATTGCCTCAAGAGGGCATCCTGTCAGCGGAAACAGGTGCCAAGAAATGGTTTTTACAGGAGAGATATGATTTGGGCCAATTTAGAACGTTGTGGCTGACTTTACAGGGTAGTGAGGTGTGGCATTCCCTTATCAATTACGTTATATTTTTTATACAATTAGATTGTTATTAACTGGATCGTGGTAAAGGCCGGGATGGAAACTCAGCGGAACTGCGGATAGCGGGCTAGCTTCCGAGCATAAGACCTATGTATCTTCAACAAGAACAAGTCAAAGGATTATTAAGCTTCCACTGGAAATTAATAAGAAAGCAACGTGTATAAGTTTGATTCCTCAAGGCAATATGGTAAACTTTAAATCATGTGGTTTCATTCTCCAAAGTTTATAGTAAGCTACCACCTTCTCAGTATGGAGAGTCTCACGTAAAACAATGGCGCAATTGTGATCTACTATCCCTGCCGGCAGTTGGTGCGTGTGATTGATTGGCATTGCCGTTTATTAGGGTCCCTAGCACAAAAAGATTTCTCCGTCTCCACAGTCACTCACGGACGAGACAAATAATTTCAGTATTGTCACCGCCTAGTAGTGTCTGAGAAGCAATCAGGAAGGGGACAGTGACGTTGATGTGGATTACCCTGCTTCGTAGAGGCGAAAAAGGCTCGTATCCTTGTGATTTATGGTATTAAACCCTGACCATGCCTTTTTGCCCCATGCTCATCCTAAGATGCCCTGTAACTGAGCCTTAATCGGTAATCCGAGCGTCTGACCTGTTGCATGAGGCCCTATGCCACTGACACTGCCGACTTGGCGCTGTAGCAGCCCCTCTAGATCGTCACTGTAACCTTTTTTGCCTCTGCCTACAAAACTAAACATAAATCCTCTCGTTTTTCTGGTCTGTTTTGTTCATGCTCAGGCAACACCACCGCACATTCCGCCATACACGTTCAATCGCTTCTGCTGGCTTCTGGCCTCGTGCCTCTCGCCGCTGGCCAGGGCTGCCCTTTCGCCAAGCGAGCCACAGACAATAACCTTGTCCCCCGGCGAGAAATCCCCGAGGATTTTGGCATCTGCCGCGTCGCTAGCAACCAGGCTGGTGGAGGTACCCGAAGCAGAGACTTTTGGCCTTGCGCTTTGAGGTTAGATGTTCTTCGACAATTTACGCCTCAGTATACTGTAACCCATTGGGTGCGGATTTTGACTACATCATTATTCAAGGTCCAGGTTCAAGTGAAAAAGGACTTTTACGCGTCTTGATTGGGCCATTACCTCTGGTTTCCTCTTCCACTTGAAAGAGGGTACGTACTGAAACTGCCGCGGCTCCACTTTCGGTGACGGAGGGGGGGGCTTAGCTGTCTGATTGGTGCTTAACTTCTAACCCTGTACGATTCTCATAGAGTTTGATACAACGGCTCAGAGCCTTGTAATATGTAATATAATGTCGCACTGGATGTGCTTAAGATTGATTGAAGGTTAGGTCACTCATAATGAGCAGCAGTAGTGAGTTGATTGGTTCTATGTTCTCTGTGGGGTATTCCATATTCCATCCCACATGAGCCAACGGGTACTGACGGGGGATTCTCCAGTGGAAATCTTCAATGAGTCCGCCTTTCATCGACTGATGGAATCGGGGGCATCTCTTGGGATGTGCCCGAAATAGAAGAGTCCCTCCCTGTCAACGTCTCCAAGCCTGACCTGCCAGACATCGAGGCTCGTCAGAACTGCGACTTCACCACGTCGATCGTTACTGACCGCACTGAGACTTTTGTCGACTGGGCCGTGCAAAAGTCTCACGTTGTCATTGGCACCGGCAATGGCATCGACGTCTTCGTCAGCTCCGGCTACAGTGTGAGCAACGGCGTCAGCGTCAGTGCTGGCCTGGAATGGACTGTCATCAAGGACAAGCTTGGTCTCTCCGCTGGAATCGACTACACCCGTACCTGGACTACGCAGACGGTCATCAATGTTAAAGGAACAGTGCCGGGTGGTTCCTTTGGTGTCATGATCACCAAGCCCATCAAGACGCGTAAGTATGGACAGGCTTTCCGGGGCTGCGTTGGCTCTCTGACTGAGACTGGTACTTTCACGCGGGCGACTCCTTTGACGAGGGCTCGTATGCTGGTGTTAAGTGGGTGTCCGGTGCTATCACTATGTGCATCAAGAAGGAGTTTCCCCTCTCACGCTGTCATGGCCAAGGGAACTTCATCTGAGCCTCTGGTGGCATACTTAGGTATTGTATGTATGTATGCATGTATGTATGATTGGCGCCTGCGTGCGGATAGAAGGGAGTTTGCCCTACGTTATAACAATCTGTGTGGCGTGTGGCTGTGAAACCATCAAGAACGGACCAACGCCCCCGCACTCTGACGAGAAAAGCAAGGCATCATCAAGACTTCAATCAATAAGATCACCAGTTTCTGCTCTATAATCCATTGAATTCACCACATCGTGCGCTCAATGTACGTACCGCGTATCCAACACAAAGTTGGAAATTCCGGTTATGGCTCTGAAAACCTTGTTGCAATTGCCTACTAGAAAGCTTATCGTCCGACGAACTTGATCTCAAGCGTCCTCAGAGCAGGGTACGATACTAAAACCGACACCAAGACGAGGTAGTCACCCACGTCTCCACCAAAGTTACCGGTACAGTGGGGTGCAATAAGCTTCAGGATCTTTGAAGGTACCGAAGCAGCCGGTCTAGCCGGATTAGATCCTGTTCATCTGCCGATTTTATTTACAGTACATATGTTACAGGGTAATTATACTTTATACTCTACCTGTATCAAAAGAACAGCTTTGAGGAGAGATTTAAGCAGCGAAGTGCGCCATATAAGACTAGAAATATATTTAATGTTGGACCCTCCCTCTATTCCCTCGTTCCCGCACATCCTTTCGTACCGCATCAAGAGTCCGGGTTTACTTTCCCCTCAGTTCCGCTTCCTAAATAAGTCTTTACGTCCTTATACCCTCTCAATACTATATACGGCAACCATGCAACCCTTGCGCATTCTTTTACTCTTCCTCCTAGCCGTCTCTGTGGCTGCCACGCATATTGATAAGAGGTATGTCTGATTCTCATGAATACGTTCGTCACACTCATTAGTATGTAAAGCCTCGACCAAGCCGCCACTATTGAAGAAACTGTTCATCAACCTCATTCTCATGACGAGAGAGCCCTTGTCGAACGGTAAGTAGTTTAGTATAGATTTGACGCTGCGTCTAATGTAAATCACAGCGACACCAGTGGCATCTTACTCGCCTGCATAACAGGTGCTGGCGTGGCGTTTCAGGCATATGCTGGATGCTATCTCACTGCATTTCGTAATGACCCGCGCACTCTTACGTTGAGGATGGACAGAACTAGGGGCGGAGGGACATCGAACGTGCTTGTCCTTTTGAGCGGGGGAGCGCTATCACATGCGGTACGGGAAGTAGTCCAGATCATGCCGGGTGAGGTGAAGAGCTTAGCTACTTTAGGTGCATCGACTGTCCAGTTTATAAACAATTGGTAGTAGCTAGTGTTGCGTGGACCAGGCCCGATAGGGATAAGGAGCAAGCAGGTGCGGCAATATAAGGGTTCCCAATAGTCAGCGGCAGTAGTTAGCAGCAAATTTACTCATGAATATGGGGGTAAGAGTTAGCCAACGAGTTCGTGAGTTCAGGGTACACTTTTCTCCAGATATAGTAATATCTTATTCCCATAATCTTAAATAGACCATTTCAAGCTAATTAAAAGTTTCCCTGACTTTATAGCTATTTTCTGGAATTACCATGCAGTACCCACCTGCCGGTCATACCCACCTACCGGTCAGCGAAAAAAAGATTCCCCTATACATAATGCACTTTTTTAACCTCATGGGAAAAACTTAATAAAAATAGTAAAAATAAGTTTATCTCTAGAATTAGATCAAAATTGAATCTACTTTAATATTTTCTAGGTCTTTTAACCTCACGCCCTGTGCGGGTACGTACGACACCTAATTCTTCCTTCCCTGAATTTGACCTCTCATCCTCTTCTATCCCTTCCACCTCGATCACATCCTCAACAACATCCGCCCCTTCAATTGCTTCGTTTGGCTCTGAAATAGTGTCACCAGCTGCTAGAGCCTCTGCCAGCGAGATAAATTTCTTATTGGGATTCGGTATCGCCTTTCTCTTCTTGCCTCTGCTCAACCGGCCAACTTCCTCCTCCAAGCTGGCTATTCTGGTGCTCAAAGAGGCGATCTTGGACTCTTGGGCTTCAAACCCTTTTGATATCACAGAATAGCGCCTTCTGGTAGAGGGGCTCTTGTTCTTCCCCAGGTCTCTGATGTGACGGCTAGTCTTTGGCGTATTATCAGAGTCGACTTGCCCGTCTCTGTCAGCGCTGACCTCAATTCAAGTATCAAGTTAAGTATTTCAAGTAAGTCAAGTAAGTCAACAAACCAGTTTATTTCAAGTAAGCAAGTTCATAATACTTTAAACTTGATTTACTTGAAATACTAGATTTTATGGATTTTCCTATGCAACAGCCCTGTGAGTTTCAAGGCTGTTCGAAGTCCCAGGCATAGGGTAATTAATTAAGTGTAGTACCCCAGTTAATTACACCAATAGAACCCAGGAACGCAGCAGGGGTAGCGCAACTACGTGTTTTGCATTCGCTTACATGCTAGAAACACCTGGTTCAGAATTAACGTCGCTCCCTGATAAGAAGTATCTGTATTCCGCAATTCGCCGGTAACCTGCTATGGCAGTATAATAATAGTCATTAGAATCGCTTCTAGGAATTAGTGGCTATCGCAAATTACTTAAGCAGCAGCTTAATGCTGTATCTATTAAGACTAAAGCTAGAAGAACAACCCTTGCTGACCTCCTAACTATCCAGATTAGCTATAAGAAATATATACTAGAAGAATATATTACTAATAAGAATCACAAAGGTCAGAGGAGCTAGATCTAAGCCATAGGCTTCTTTCTTATAGAAGTTAGCCCTGATTTACAGACGTTACAGACCTACTAAGTATGCTTAAAATGTAATAAACGAGGCAAGAGCTTATTATTCATTGCCATAAATATAACATCGCCAATTAAGCACCTCCGAAGGTAAATAATATCTATATAAGCCTAATCTTTATTACTTCTCTATTATCTTACGAGATATAGGTCTTATATAATCACTGAGGCGGATAATAATATGGATGCAGATTCGTATTTATCTCGCGCTGATATTCACCTACCCTCGAAGCGGCATTGCTTAGAGTCTCCTACTGCAAGATCGAATATCAATAAAGCGAAGGAGTTAACGGTCAGCTAGATTATTACTGCCAATCTTCTATTCACGGCGCTATCGAATCTGTATTTGCGCCAAATGCTTGATTTATATAATATATTATTAGTAAAAGAGGTACCATGGAGTCGGTAGTTAGTATATAATACTATGTGGAAATTATTCGAGGTAAAGAAGGGAGTAATATTAAGTTAATTACAAAAGGCGGTTACAAGGATTAGCTTTAGCTTTAACCTATGGACTTCTCTAAACCGGTATGCTTTCCTTGGCCTCCACGCCCACTATCTCAACGCCTCCTATTAAGTCTAGTTGCGACTCCTTGCTCTGCGCCGTATATAGGGATCTCATTCCAGAGATAACCAAGCAGCAACAATATATAATATCTTAGGCAAGTATGGGATATAAGATAGGACTAGCGCGGGTATCTGCGATAACGCCTCATCTAATGATATATACTTGGCGAGCCTTTATTATTAACTTTATCCTGCAATGGCAGAAGAAGATATTAGAAATCATTGAATAAGATGCTTTGGGCATATTCTTAACCTTGCAGCTCGAGCCTTTCTCTGGGGAGAAGATCCTAACTCGTTTAAGCGAGAAGCCTTCACTAAGGCGGCTTTCTAAGTTAAAGAGCGTGAGCTTCGGCTCTAGCGGAAACGGGGAGCGGTGGGCAAGCTGCATAACATCATCCAGTTCATCAGGGCTTCCCCGCAATAGAGAGAGCTAATGAAATCCCTGGCTTATAACCAGAATGACAAAGACGGCTATTAACTCTTTGAAGAGGAGCGAGCTGCTATCGACCTCGAGCTGATATAAAATAATAAAACCAGATAGAATTTAACCTTTCTGATGATCCAGCGTGCTATTCGAAAGCGAGAGCACATTGACTATTTTATTGTATATCTCGAAACAAAGACGTTAAAGCCCCGACAGCAGGTGCCTATCCAAGATCAGCTTTTACTATAGGACTGGCTTCTGTTAGCGGAGATACAGAGTCTACTTAAACCGCTCTATAAGATCACTATAAGGTGCCAGGGTTAGGCCAAAGAAGGATGCCATGGCGCCTTATAGGAAGTAATGATTAGAATGGAGTACTTGCTTAATTTCTTTAAGGAATAAAACCTAATATTCTTATTACCTGATAGTAGTATCAGTAAGCTAAGAAATTTCAGGGTCTTAGTAACTAAAAGTATAACTCCCCTAATTTGTCTTCGTTTTCTTCAGGCTTCTTTAACTAATGGTTTCTTAGGATTTAGCACTTAATAAATTAAGCAGGGCCGCAGACGAGAGAAACACTTACTATAGCTGTCAGACATTACGTGTATTCGGTTCATTGATATGAATTGGTGTATTCATGTTGTGTTCTGTTGAAATCTACCCCTTAGAGGTTTTACCATTTCGGCTGTAATCTTAAAGTATCCCTGCCTGCACGTGAGACCCCAGCACCTGTTTAACACACCCCCCCAGACTGGCCATCGTGGCTCAGTCTATGCAGTCCGTATTCCTATTGTCAGGTTGGCCATCCTTCCGATCCCTTATTCGGCTCTTCCTCCATCGAGATGTTCCTCTGTTCTGACAAAGTCCTCCGCAGTGAGTTCCTTGGTCCTTCCCTCTTGAATCCTGTCCTTGATATCCACTAGGCCAACCTGTGTGACGAACTTCTGGAACTGCTAAGCGGGTAATGCCTTCGTGAGGCCATCTGCAATCATCTCGGTGGTGGGAGTATGCCGGACCGAGATCCGGTTAGCGAGTGCTTCCTGGCGTAGCCAGTGGTTATAGATGTCAACGTGTCGAAGTTTGGTCTGCAGGAGCGCCACGTCGGAATTAATAAGCCGAATGGTCTGCGCGTTATCGCACTGAATAATGATGCTTCTGTTATCAAGGGTCACGCCGAGCTCGGTGATTAACCTGGAGATAAACATGGACTCCTTCGCAGCCTGCGCAAGTGCCAGCAACTCCGCCTCTGTTGTAGAGGTAGTCACGGTGTCCTGCTTATTGGCGCGCCATCCAATAGTCCCTCCAAATAGCTTCATCACGTAGGCTTGCGAGCTCTTCCGATCGATTGTGTTATCGGCAAAGGAAGCGTCACTGTACACATCAAAAGTGTCTGTTCCGCCGAGTTATAGTGCAAGTGCCCTGGTGTTTTGCAGATACCGGAATAGGTGGTCCAAGGCCTCATGGTGATCGTCGCTCGGGTTCATGTTGAATCGACAAAGTCGAGAAACAGCAAAGGCAATATCGGGTCAAGTGATTACTGCCAGGTAGAGCACTGATCCGGTCTTGCGTTGATACTGCTGTATTGACGCTGTTGATGCGCGCTCTTCGTTCGGAAGAAGTTCTTTCGTGGTCATTGGAGTGAGGGAAGGCTTTCCCCCTTGAATCCTAAAATGACTAGTGATCTTATCCACGAATGACGATTGCGACAGCCAAATCAGACGTTGGTTTCGGTCGCGAATAATCTCAATTCCAAGAAACCACTGTAGCGTATCTCCTCCAGAGAGTTGGTATTTTTCTCGAAGCTTGCCTATCGTCCATTCGACCGATTTTTGATTGGTCTTCTCGTAGGCAACAATGAGGTCGTCCACATAGAAGAATATCAATATTCCTCCTTTCGAGAGACAGCATGGCTCGTGAGGTA
>NW_022158819.1:0-12546 GCF_000260195.1 Fusarium odoratissimum NRRL 54006
ACACCTTCCTTTGTCATCACACTCTCTTGGCATACAAATGTTAAGAAAGTGGCCTTGTCTACACCTAAATCCTTAACAAGTGCACAACAGACGCCTCAATTTGCGCTTTGCGCAGCCGCAAGGTGCGGCGATGGCTTCGTCTACGACGAACCCGCCCGCTGCTCCGGACCCCTTCGATCTGGGGATCCACACCCCCGCCAATCTGACTGCGGCCGTGAACGGCACCATTGGTGTTTCACCCGGTCCCAGGCGGATGGCTCAGACACCATCCTCACCACCAGACTTGCGTATTGTGATATCACGCGCTAAAGTGATATTCATATTCATATTCACATATTCGCAAAAGGTGTGCTAGAATATCACCCTAGCACTTTAGCACAATTGATATCTCCATAGCACTGCAGCACCTATACTGTCAGATATCCGCAAATCAATCAAAATTAACATCGGAGTCTTCACCACCGCCACTATCAAAACCCGTATCAGTAATTACACCCATACCACCATGAACAGCCTTCTGGATATGCCCTTCACGCAGCCAGTTGCCTATACATTCAACCTTCTCAAGATTCTCGCAAGTCATTCGTTCTCTATCCCAGGAGAGAGTGCGTCGACCACCAGAGAAAGCAGATTCCGGATCAGCTGATTCAGGCGCGATCGAGAGGATATCAATAGCCATTCGACTTAGCTGAGGATAAGTCTTCCGCTGGTCCTTATTACACCACCATTGAAGTGGTGACCCACTTATTTTGATGGGTGTTGCCTTTATAAAGTCTTCAAGATCGTCCATACTATCACCCAGATCCTCGGTGACTTCCAACTCTTCAAGTAGAGCGTCCCACTCATTCGGCTGCCGCTTTTGCGAAGCAGATACCTCATCAACCGACTCTGCAGGTCCAGTCTCAGGCTGAGTTTTGTACTCTTCCCAAATTGTACGGACACCAGCAATGGCGTTCTCGTGCCATGACTCTGGCCAGTGGCGCTCAATGTACCTGATTCGCTTTGAGGGATCAAGAAGGAGGGCGGCAGCGTAAACAGGCGCATCTTCGGTCATAGTATAATACTTGTCGAGAATGAACCAGCCCATCTCAATTGAATGAAGGATGCGGCGATCAAACGTCTCCGGCTTCGAGTAATGTTCCTAGATTGGATAATTAGCCAAGTTAGGGTTTAGAGCCTATCAAGTGACAGCATACCTTGTTCTTTTCATAGTGGCGTAATAAACCATCCATAATTGTCAATATTTGCGACAATGTAGAATTCTTACCCTCAGCCCATAAAGTTGCCGACGCGAATGGGTGGAGAAATCTATGTGTTCTTTCAAGGTAATCCCAATCTGATGAGTTGAGGATATTATCGTTGATCTCCTTATCGTAATCAAGCAAGAATTGCTTGATCTGTGATTGTCTTCGGATAAGATTATCGATCAGCTTATACCAAGAGTTCCATCGGGTGTCGTTATCGATCCCAAGCCGCAAGCTTACTCGATCCTCCCATAGATCACTGTGGATAGATGAATTTCGAAGCCAGACTGCAATGTTATGTAGTTTACGCATCGCCGGGATGGTTTGCCAGCCTCTGAATTTGTCATCCCTGAAATCGGGGGGCTTCCGAGCGGCCCTTTTAGCCTTTCCCTTCCATACCTTACTGAAAGACTGTTCTTGCTGTTCCGAAGCTTCAGACCGCGATGTTGGCTCATTGGCGGATACATCATAGAGTGTAAAGTAGAACTGTTCGTACATCTCGGCGCCGGTTACGTCGCTGGCAGCGGCAAGTGCTGCGCGTAAAGCTTCTTTCGAGGACGCAAGGAGGAAGGCTTGAAGGGAGAGATTTATGATATGAGCGATGCATCGGATTCGGCGCCGGTTGGGACGGAAAGATATCCAGACCCCGTTAACCAACTACCTATTACCGTAATCAACGTTCTAAATCACATACACCGTATTTATCCTGTAGCATTTGAGAGAGATGCTTTAAACAGGTATCGTTTGAAGTAGCATTATCGCCGGTATGATAGCCGATTTGCTTCGCAATACCGTATTCTTCGATTGCTTCCGCCATTAGAGTTGCTTGGCGTTCGCCACTGTGGCTGTATCGGCATTCAGGCATAGCTAGCAGGGCCTTTTGAAGTCGATAGCCATTATCAACCCATCTAACGCATACTGCTAAAATGCCATGCCGATGAGGCGATGTCCAGAGATCGGTCGAGAGATGGATCTTCGATACGGACGCCTGAAGCTTTGCTTTCAATTGAGATCGGTATAAGTCGAAGGTAGTGGTAATATGACGCATAGCTGCGTCGCGGGACGTGAGGAGAAGATCCTCAATAGCCGGATTGCATGCCAATATGATATCCTGCATCTCATCCCATTTCACCGCGGAGAATGGTAAACGACGGCGTGTAAGAAGATCGACAATCGATTCTATATATTGCTGTCGGTTAAGGACGCGGCGTAAAGTGGTATCTGATGGCCGACTCGGAAAGAAACTGTCCATCCGCGGCTGCTTTGATGGCCGGGTAATAATATCCGAGTCGTGCTCGTCTACGGTACTGGCCTCCGTCTGAAGAATAGAGGCATGTTTCCTTTTCGCGTGGTAAATGGCATTGCTACGCTTTCCATTTGACTATGGACTATCTGGGGGACAATGAAGGCATTCATACATAACACGACCAGATGTCTTTCGTTTGCCAGATGGGCCTAGTTTGGCCTTCTCTGGATGAGTGGTGCGGAAAATGGCGTCGAAGCTAGATGATTCGAAGGGCAGATCATCGGGTGATACTCTAGTCTGTGATCGACTAAGGGTATCAGTGATAATTTTTGAAGACGAAATCATAATTATATATTGAGAGTCGAGGCAGCAGACTGTCAGACAGCGCGCTCTCACTAGGTAACTAATAATCTAATGATGATCGGAATGATTGTCTTCTGTCTCTTTCTCATCATGGTTGTTCTTGCTCTCCTCCTTCTTATCGCTAAAGAGGCGAGGCTATGATACTAGACCTGCTGACCCTGCAACAGACCTGTAACACTGTTCTGACGATTCACGCGTAATCGCGCGACACCCGTTTCCTGTGGCTGCCTATGCAACACTATCATCCATGCCACTTCTCCAACACAGACCGCGGAATTCAAAGATATCCGGCAGGGTGAAGGACTGGTGCCAGCATGAAGTGCATTTAGTGTGATGGATGCTAGCTACTTAAACACAAAAGGTTGCACCATAGCCTGCTGCCTATACTGAGGTCTACAGCCTACGCTCAGAATTGTAGCATAAGCTATAGGGAGCTACAGCCTAGGCTAAAGAAGCTGTGGTTGGCATCCTATCACGTCCCACGGGAGGGCGTGTGCATGATCAACTTAGCAAGAAAGATTGAATCTAACAACTCGTATTTAGATTATGGGGGAATTGTGCGAATCTAAATACACTATAAAATCCTATGTTGTGTTAAAAATGTGACGAGAACAAGGGGGTGTTGAAAAAGTTCATTGCAGTAGATCCAGCCAAAGTACAGAGTAGCTAAATGCTATTCTATATTTAGACGAGATGCTCAGCCACCCCCCCGGTCCTAGTAAGGTCGGCAGTTTGCCCCTGGCCTAACTTGGCCTAACTTTTATATACAGAACGGTTAATAAAGTTTTACCTGGTAACCTATACAGTGGGGGGCAATAAGTTTGAATCCAAACTGAAGTTGTCGCCCTATGACTAGCTGATTTAAGTAAGAAGCTTTCACTACCTTTAGACTTAATAGAGCTCTATAGCTTCCATACTTGGTAAGTCTATTCCTCTATTTGGCAAACAGTGTCTTATTAGGACTAGCCCAGAGAGTCCCCAGCTGGTTAATAGACTTCAGTTTGGATTCAAACTTATTGCCCCCCACTGTAGGCACTTCGGCAGTTAGGTAGTAAACTATCTTGCCAACTTTAAGAAAAAGGCTTTTATGGTTTCTTCGAAAGGCAGAGGCAAGATCAACTGGTGCAGCCAAATAGCGTTCACCAGCACCTTGAGACACGATGGTTAAAGTTTTTTACAGTTCGTATCCTGAAATAATCATCCAATGTGGTCTGCGAAGTTGTGAATTAAGAGGTACTTATGGGGCCTCTAATCCGGCATTACCGTGGGAGCGGCAGCGACCACCGGGGGGGGGCTGACCAGCAAAGGATACTCCCGACTGCGCAGGAGGTACTTGCAGGCAGCGCTGTGGCTACTTATTGAACTCTGGCGACAGTCCTTTCTGCATACCTGCAGTTGCCTAGGTGTATAGTCTAAGACGAGAGAAATCTTGCTTAGACTCTTTTGAGGACCTGGCGGGCTTAATGGCGGATGTTGCATTCCGTACTCTACTAATCTATACAGCAGCGGTCATTAAGAAGCATCAGAATGCGCACAGCAATGCCACTAATGCGGCATATATACTTCTCTATGAAATTTAAGCTATAAACCTATATAAGAACTGGTTATTAGGCTATAAAAGAGCTAATTATAGTATTAATGATATTTTCCTCTTTAACCCAGCAAAAGACCAGGTCCCAGCCGAATACCTTGAGAACTAGGTGTTTAACGTGGGCTAGATATAAGCTGCGTGGCTTAACCTTTATTATAGAAAAATGCTATAGACCCTGTTCTAGTAGTTAGAGGATATTAGCACACTGGGGGGTATTTATATATTCCCAGATGGTAAGGAGGGTAGATTATGCAAGACATTAGATGAATTTTAATAGTAAGGCTATAGCTATGCGATGGTATGCACTTTTAAAGACTTCTTTTAAATAAATTTAACATAACATATATAATAAGCAGGTGCAACAGACAAGCAAGTACAACAAAAAATCCCGCAATTTATATCTTCTTAACTTAACTAATTAATTTTTAACCATCAAATATATTAGACCTAAATATTAAGGCTAAGATCCTTCTTACACTTTATGCCCTGTAAAATAACCTAAAATTAAGTCTCTAATATGCCGCAGGCATTTACCAGGTCTATTATTAGACTTTATATTACTAACAAAAGGGTAACGTGGTTGATAAGCATGCGACGCAGATAAGCATGCGACGCACTCTTCTTACCCTTTAAGCTAGAACTTGCTTTAAATCCACCACAAACTATCTAATCAATTAAAACTACTTACTATACTCTTCCCTGAATGTCTCAATTACTACCTGACAGGTCCTTGCATTATGCCCGGCCTTGCCGCATACACCACAACGCCGACCAGCCGGTCGCTCTGACCGGGCCCGACCACCACCTCTACATGATTCGGCCACTACCTGTGTATCAACATCCATCTGATCAATTACTTGTGATGCATCCTCTACAGTCATGGCCCCTCCTTTCTGTAATCTAGTCCGTTTTGCCCTCCGGCGCCGGCTTAGTATCTCATTTGCATCTCGAAGGTTTCGGACCTCAGCCCTTAATAATGTAACCTCATGCATAACTGCCTTTGTTGCTTTAGTATTAGACTTTAAAGCTTCAATAATTGACTCTGGGGAGCTACTTTTATGTCGTTTAATTCGTTTTTCAAGGTATTCAGACTGAGATTGGGCCTCAATTGCCGTCTTTGGGGTCTTTGAAACCCAAGGGGTCGAAGGTTCAGCAGCCTCCTGAGGAGGCGTTGGAGTCCGTAACTGCACATCAAGCTTTGAGATAACATTTTCCGGGTCGAAAGGAGCAAGCCCGGCTCCTTTAAAACCTCCCTGGATATTACTTTTTGTAAAAGTAGCTTTAAAAGCGGCGTAAAAGGCGGGAAAGAACTCGGTCTTCGAAATGTGAGTTATAGAGCATCTGATCAGATACTCTATTTCTCGACCATATGCCTTTTTCAGCGGCCCAAAGCACCCAACGTCAAGAGTCTGCAGTAGGTGAGATGCATGAGCAGGCATGCAAAGTGTGACAATCTTATTCTCCTCACAATATCTCTCAAAATCGGCCGAGTGGTGGCTTTCGTGACCGTCAAGGATCAGAAGACGATAGGGACCAGTTGATCGGTTAGTTGTAGACCGATCAAAGTGCTTTAGCCAATCGAGACCTAGCTCGTTATTTGTCCATCCATTTTGGGTCGTTGCAATAACCCAATCGCCTGGGAGGTTGCATTCTCGGTACCAATTCGCAAGGTGATATTGGCCTGCACCAATGATGAACGGCGCGATCGATTGACCTTCCGCATTGATCGCCTGGATCACTGTAATCCATTCCCGGTTTCCAGGCTGTACTGATTTTGGCCTTCCTTGCCTTTCCGAACCTGTAACGACCATTCCAGCCATAATAGCGCCCATCATAAAGCCAGTCTCATCAAAGTTCCAGATATCATCTGATCTGATACCGTACTTCGCGATTGTGTTCTGTATAAGCCTAAACCAGCCACGAATAATAGATAGATCTTCGCATTTGGCTCTCTGATAGTCGTATTTCCGAAATAAACGCGTCTTTAGCTCTGGTTGTCGCTTGACGAAGTTATGAGCCCAGCGCTTGCCAACAGGTGACGCGTCGCGGTCAGCAAGAAGAGAATTGGCCATTTCTTCCACAAAGCGCAGTCGCGAGGGAAACCCTCGCGAATCTAGGTCAAGAATGAATTGGACTATTATCTGCTCTTCTAGATCGGATAGTTTCCGCGATTTCGGGATAAAATAGCGTCGCGATTGAATGCCATTTCTACGGCGACGTAGCCTAGGCTCAGAGATCTCGTATATCTTTGCAGCGCGTCGGGTACTTAATTTTGGGTCATTTTGAAGGGCCTGAAGGGCAAGGAGGGTTCTGGCTTCATTTGAAGATTGTGACATTGTTAATGGTTGAGAAATATCTGGTCAGATAAAATCTATGATGTAAGAGGGAAAAGTGCGTCGCATGCTTATCTGCGTCGCATGCTTATCAACCACGTTACATGGTTTAGTGGCAAGAGGTAATGCTGTATGCTTGAATAATATGAACTGCAAAGGAGAAGTCCTAAATAGTTCTCAGATTTTGTACTTCTTACTTTCAACTAGAATATGGTAAAGAGAAGCTCTAAGTATTCATATTCCGTGCTGGGGTTCTTTTGTAAGCCGCATGCGAGACATAACCAAGGAGTTCCAATCGGCCGCCTTTTTACCATTAATATAAATCATTAAGTGACAGGTTATAGCTTGCCAGGATATTATCAGTCACCAGGTTATTATTATTGCTTTTGAATCGAGCGAGGGACTGTTATTGGTAAAGATCAAAAGGCGGTCGCCTTGATACACACATGGCGTCAGTTTATATGAAAATCCTACAGTACTGTCCCCGGTGCATATAAATCAATGGCAGCCCTTTGATTGGGCATAATTGCCTAAGTTAATAAGTATTAGTATTGGCTTATTTGGGATAAATGTTTTAACAGCATTATACACATAGCTGCGTCACAGGCTTTGAGTGTTTGGCAAGGGATATTCTTGGATAGTCTTTGGCAGTAAAAGCCTCAGCTAGAAATTAATAGAACCTAGAGATGGAGAGTAGAGGTATACAGGAGATACTACACAATTTACCAAGTTTCTGCAAGAAAAGACGAGGGCTAACTGATGGTCAGGACTCAAGCCGTGCATATTGGTGCACCTTCACTAACCCCTCCCGGTATAACAAACCCTAGGCCCAAATAACTCGTGAAACGTGGGAACATTGAGATGTATACTTAGTTAGAGCTCTTTTCCATGTCGTAAATGTTGAGAAAGTTCTCAATATAGGCTCTAGCTAATGTTACATCCTAACTATAGATATAACCTATGCTAAGAAATAAGTAAGAAATGTAAGGCAGTCTAATTTCACCTTTATATAATGAGCTAAATAGTTGCCTGCATCGAATTTTCCATAATTACCTGACGGTATCATAACACTCGCCATGCCGGTTGATTTTTATCGCCGTAGACTTCCACCTTGCTCAGGCCGAGAGTTCTTCATGGGAAAAGGTTTCCCTTCAGAACATAGGTACAAAGGAGACTGGGTTAAAGTGGAGGAATTAATCACGACGCTTGGTGGCACTTTAAGTGCTAAGAGGACGAACAACGTAACTGACATACTTTTGGTAGGACGTGATGGAACCCCTCAAACAGGACTTGGAGAAATCATTGATGGGGACCGGGAATGGGCCAAAGACCGCAAACTTAAGATTCGTAGCTCTGAATGGCTTTCAGAAGTTTATTGCCAGTATCGTTTCTTTTTTAAAGATAAACCACCGCTGGAGCCCGATGTTAGAAGCATAGTCTTGAAGGTAACTATAAACCCCTGATTAATCAAAATGAGAAGTCATATCAGAAATTACTAACTACTTGGAACAGGAGCCCCTTTACACTGATGGAGACGGATATCTGATTGTAGCCCCGGGGGACAAACTCATACCGAGGTGTAAGTAATGCCACAACTAGTATTCTGTACCAGGCCAATTTCTAATTGAATACTAGTTCAAATCATTGACAGAATTATGGAAAAACGGCATAGCTCCACTGTTGTCTATGTCAAAGACGAGAAAATTCAAGATATTGTGCCTATGGTGATAAGTCGTCAAGGACAACCGTATACTGATGAAATATTGGATTACCTTCGTGTTCTCCAAACTATCAAGGTGAATGACCCCAAGAACCTTAGTCGATGCCAATGGCTATGGGATTGCTTCTGTTATAATGGCCACATTTGCGCTATAGAGGAAAATCGGTTTGATAGTTTGTCAACGTTACTGCATCGCAGACCCCGCTTTAATCATGGTGAAATCCGGAGTTTCATCCGACAGCTTTTTAAAAGTGTTGCCTGTGGGTATAGAAACTTACCCTCTGTTGCAACCATACTAACAAGGCTCAGTCCTACATAAGATTGGCATAGTACATACTAGTCTTAGTCCTAGAAATGTCTTGCTTTGTCCTCAGTCTCTTAGCCCCGAGATCAAGGTCGTTTCGTCTGCAACCGGCACAAATCATCAGGGGACGAAACCTAGTTCCCTGCTGAGTGCCCAGATTCAGATAGTCGGCTTTCATTGTGCCGTTTTCAAAAATTTCGGTTATTACGAAGCGCTTACTCCATACTGTTATACAGCCCCGGAAGTCTTCCGGGGTAAACAATGGTCATACGCTTGTGATATTTGGAGCATAGGATGCATGATCTTTCGTCTCTTGACTGGCACTAATTTCCTTTAGGAAACGGAGGAATGTGAAGTTCTGGACTTAATCTATCAACGAGCTCCGGGCTCATTGGGTGAGAAATACTCACCAACTACGACAAATAGTTCTCAAAGCATTGAACACTACAAGGTAAGCAATGGCGACTCTTCCAAAGATTTCGCTTAAACTAACAAAATAGCATACCCTTAAGCGTATTGATTGCCCTGCTGAGTGTAGCGACTTCCTGGGACAAATCTTTACAACTAGTAAAAAACGTATTACTGCAGAGGAAGCCTTAAAGCATCCTTGGCTGCGTTAAAGTGGGCATTCTCGGCGACACCAAGAGTTCCGCAGCATATTAAGTTTATAAGAGAGAGCAAGAAATGAATAAGACTGCTCATTGTAGGAGAATGCAAGATCTATGTTAGGGATATAATGGAAATAAGTTTGATAGAGAAAGAACAGCTATCGTACTTCTTAATATGAGACTTATTTGGAAGATAGATAGACTTCACTGGGATCTTAAAGACATATCATGATACTTTTTATCAAATATTTTCATAGTATTCAACTCTAAAATTGGGAAAGAAATTATATGCAAAAGGTACCTGAGTTTGCTGTTGATATGGATAGAACACATGTTGCCTCGTAATGTAAACAGCCCAATGATGTACTTGAAGGCCCAGAGGTGCTTTACGCAATTAAGAAGTCTCTTCAGTCATTGATAGATGGGAAGAGTTGTGTCTTTATCTTATTTATGAGCATAATCCATACCGCAACGGGAAACAGATAGGGACAGACATTCATTTAAATTATGTAATGGACATACTTAATTCACTCTTACTTATCTCCATAGTATGTATCTCCAGCTAGTGTTGATGCAAGAACTCCTCAAAATACATCTAGTCCTTTATCATGTTAAGGACTGGCGCCACCCTTTTGCAAATACATTATCGCTACGTAATAGATACAACATGATTTCACAGTTGCGTGCTTCACATGACATCTTCTCAGTCTTCGATCTACACCGCTAGTCGGTTGCGTATGATAGATTCTTTCAGATTCCAATCGTACTCCATGTGACAATAATCAACTAACAGGAAGAGAAAGGCCTTATTGGCGGGGTCCAAGTGTTTTGGAGTGAAGCCCAAGAGACGTTGGTTTTGGATATTTGTTTAAAGACATACACAATGTGGCTAGGATTTATTGTCAAAGTCTCAATGCATGGACTCTCCATCAGTGGCTGCTTTCTTTTTTCTTTCTTCCCCAGCTCTACTCTTCCATATTTCATCCGACGTCAGGTATTGTGATCGCTGTCCATCCGCCGGCAGCCAATTATTCTGCAGAAGTTAGCCGATGCAAGTAACCAGTAGACAGCACGGCAGTAGAAGTCATGTCATATGAAAGTAGGTTTCTGGCTAAATCGAGCTTTGGCTATCATGACGCCTAGTGTAACAGTACACCCATAACTTCTCAACTTTGCAGCAAGTATCCTTTTGGGTGGTAACAGTTGAATTGATTCTGGATCTCCGTGATGATTTCCATCATCTACTCCGCCGTCGAAGTGAGCTTATAGCTGTAATTCACAGGCGAGGCTTCGGTGACACATTAGACACTCTTGGCGGCCAAAACATCTCCAGCGCCTTCAGAAGCTTTTCACTACGGGGAATCGAATTATTATGGAGTGCGGTCGCTTTTAAATTGTGTTCATCGCTTGAACTACGATGTCTGCGGATGTAACCTGGCAATTGAAATTCGCATAAGTTTCGCGAAGCTGGAAAGGTCCTCATTGGTCTCTTGGATGTGGCCATTTGCAATGGGGATGTTCTGGGGCACGACAACTGGATGTTTGCCGTCAGACGTCTCTTTTATGTTTGCGCGGGCAAACAGTACAGGCTGAATTTCCATGCGAAAAAAAAGGGACACAATCTACCTTTCTCTTTGAACTAAACATAGCTGATAGCTAATTCTATTGGTAAAGAAAAATATGGGACAGGGATGCACCGTGAAATCAAATGCAAGAGCGCGTGCCTTGTAGTGGATGCTGTACGGTGGCCGCTTCTAGTCAATAATGACTGATACAAGGTCAAACAACCAATTTTTATCGTCCTTCTACAGATAGTTGAATCTCTGTTATCTTGACCATGTTCGTCAGCTATGTGTATTCCCCGAGCTTCACAAATATGGAGTAGTACTTGGTGCCTCAACGTCCTTCCAATAGACGATGCAAAAGCATGATCATTAGAAATAGGATGATTGTCGGCGCCCGTATCGTTGCACCTGGGGGACTGGAAACCGGGTTGCATAATTTGGTCTCCATCGGCACAGTGTGAGGGGCTGTACCCGTGCGACTATTTTTTTTCACTTTTTCTTTTACATGCCAATCCAGTGTACCCAAAATAGAAAGTTTACGAAAGCTACCCACGTTGAAAACGGTGGTCGTAGAATAGAAATGCTATTGGACATATACAATATTGTATGAAACACCACCTCTGGGCATAGAGTAGAAAGAATCTGAATCCCCTAATATAGAGTCGTCGAGCATCAAATACGTTTGTACCGTAAAAAGCAGAACAAGCTGTCAATTTATGCTACGCTGCTCTAACCAGGCCAGTATCATCGCTTACTCGTCCGTGGCCGATTGAGTATAGCCACCATGTTCATTCGCGGATCTCTTTCCAGTGCTTCCTTTATCTTCCAGGCACCCAAAGCTCGATGAGCCTTTCCTCACGTTTCTGGGCAAGGTCTTGTGATATACTGTAACCAGGAGGTGTTGATATGAACTGGTTTCCAGATGCGTTGCATTGTTCGGCGATATCATCGTTGTCATCGTTGTCACCGTCAAGCATTCTTTGGCTGGGATATCAGTCGCCAGGACGAGAGTACGGCCAATTCTTGATATGCTTATTACAGCAACTTCTAAGTTTCTGCCTAATATTAGTCTAGTAATGGCCATCGTCTTGACACTAACACTGTTTCAACAGTCACAAACGAATTGACTGGGACGTGATGGATGCTTGGTTTCAGCTATTGATGGAACCGCCTGTGGCATTCTTCCGAAGAGTGTAGGCTTAATTTTATGGCGATATTCGTCCACTCACGGCCATACAAATCAACAAGCCGTCTCAGCTTTCCGTCCTCTTTTTCTGACCATGTCGTTCATAATGTGCCCGGCCTCTACTGTGACATGCCTTACACAGTAACTATCCCTAGTCGCTTGAACATGAGATGGTCATCTTTGATACCATAAAGACGCGTTAAGTGGGCCTTTTCAAGTACTGCTGAGTGAATAAATTTTTTTTTTTTTTTTTTTTTTTTTTTTTTTTGTTTGTTCCGTCATCGTTGTAGGCAACATTGGTTCTTTTCAGATTACGTGCCTCAATGAATTTATATAGGACATTGAACTAGAAGTTTACAATCTTTTTGACCCACCGTAGAGTGAAA
>NW_022158820.1:0-11930 GCF_000260195.1 Fusarium odoratissimum NRRL 54006
TAATGTAGAGTCAGCCTTCGGCTGAAATTAATGTAGAGTCAGCCTTCGGCTGAAAAAACTTATGAATTAATGTAGAGTCAGCCTTCGGCTGAAATAATGTAGAGTCAGCCTTCGGCTGAAAAAATAACGTTATAGAATTTTACAAGATCAATCAAATCAGATACCATCCACAACCCCTCTTTCGGCAAGCAAAATAAAAAAAGCTTCACCAAAACTCACCAACTGCACTTACACAAATATTGGCCAAAATAAATAGCTACTTGGAGGACAATGCCTTTGCTGATTATAGAAATGATTCGAGTTAACGATTGTTGCCTCTAAGACTGTGCGGGGCACGCGATGTATGCATACCGTGCTATGGAAATCGTGTTAATTCAATCATCAATTCCCTCACCGCTCTTTTCTCTGTTTTTTGGCATTTTTCTGCGACAACGACAAAAAAATGCCTAGATCGACACTTCGATGGAAATATACAGAGGAAGACATGGCAGAGGCTATATTGGATGTTACTGACGATGGCTTTTCGCCCCCCCTCAAGCCGCTCATAGACGGGGAGTGCCTCGGAGCACTCTCATCGACAGGCTTAACGGCCGCGGGGCCGTGAAAGAGCAGATCCACCCTCTAAGTTACTAGATGACTCGTTTTAATGGAGTCTGGCTACCCTATGACACTACTGTTATCATCTTATCTTATCGGCTTTCTTATCTTATCATATCGCACTGGTGGAGCTTGACAGCAGCGAACATAAGGATCTTGGTAAACATCAAGGAGCAATTAATTCACCACGGATAAAATTAAGGAAACTCAAAGAGAATTATTTCCGAGCATTTTTCTTTTGATTGAGTGATTAAGAGTGAGAGGATAAACTTGTAAAGTCTCAGTCAGATTTTTGGATGCTGTATCACGTGCATCGTCGCCCGGTCAGCCTGAGCTAAGCCAAAAATGGCATGATTGTTTTCTCACTCACTAGCTCATTCAACACCATCACCATCACTATCACCATCACCATCACCGTCCGTCATCATCAACTGACGCGACTGCATCAAATGGACTTCAACACATCAATCCATAAAGTCTCAAATTGGCTTGATTCTCTCCCTTTTGACCAACCAACGCCACATTCACCACCATCGCCATCTACTACTCTCAAACGACAACATCTCAACGAGTCGCGCAAACGTCAATATCCAGCATCACCACCTGAATCTCACTCCTCGCGCAGAGTCAGAATCCAAGCCATGCCCGCTACTCCAGCTAAGCGTGCTCGCCCAGACATCGACAATGATCAAACTCCACGCGCCGGCGCAAATCCTCTCATCAATCCGCCCAGTCTACCTTCAAACAGTGAATCGAGCCTTGCTTCCCAGAGCGATGCATCCATGTCACGCGATAGTAAGCGCTCGAAGCGCTCTTCATCGCCAACCAAGTTGTTTCCGATGTTTGGGCCAGAAGGGCACCGGTTGGTGAGAGATTCACTTAGCATGACGGCTCCACGGCGAAAGCTTCCTGAGTCGCTTGCTGAACTCTATCGAGACTTTTATGATGTCGCGGGGCGATATGGCATTATTCCGCGGGGTGTCAAGGGGGCTTTGGATCAGCATCTCAAATCGACAATGTCGCTTGATCGCGTGCATGATCATATGTTCTTTGACGATGAGACGAGCAAGGACTTGGATGAATCTGAGTCTAAGTCTCCTGTAATGGCCTCAGACAGGGAAATCCTTCGTCGTGTTTCGCGCATTGCTGATCGGTCAGATCAATGCTCTCAGATGCTCAGCGATGAGGCGGCCTGGAACTGTCTTGTACATTGCCCTCTGCTCGACCTATTCACTTTCGACATGGCAAATCAAACCATACTCGATTTTATGCCTTGGTAAGTTGAACCCCCGCCAGAGACCATCATATCAAACTCTAACCCTCCAAGTACAACAACAAACATCGATTCCACATACCATCGCTTTCCTGACCCTGCAAGCCGCGTCGACTTTGCCTTTTACTTTACACCTGATATCAATCCTCCTCCAAATCAACCGCCCGCCATTCCGTGCTTCAACTGGACTTCGGAAAGGATGCTTCAACAATACCCTCTCGCCTTCAGCATCGAAACTAAGCGCTACGGTGGCAACGCGGCAAAAGGGGAGCAGCAAATGGGAATCTGGCACGCAGCGCAGTGGGAATTCCTCATCACTCGCGCGGGTGCCGAAGCGGTAGCCAAGCTAGATTTCCTACCTGGCATTGTGATCCAGGGTCATATCTGGTCACTTGTTATCACGACGAGGAACCAAGGCACAACGGTACGTTTGATGAGAGCTTTAAGAGAGCTTTTGCTGAATTTGTCTAGACTGTGCTTTGCAGTGTTGAGTTTGGAAATACAGGTTCTGTTGTTGGTGTGTTTCAGGTTATGGCTGGTCTGAGGCGGTTGCGGAAATGGTCTCTTGAGGTGCTGTGGCCATGGTATAAGATGTATTTACCGGGATTGTGCGCAGATGCGAGAGCTGATGAAGTACGCCAACTGTAATAGAATTATGGCTGGCGGCTGTTATTGTTGAGCATTAGTAGAGTAGAAAGCTTCTGAGGATCTAATATGTCATACGCGCTCTACATGTTATTGTCGGTCGGGATTATTCACGTGGCGTAAGGCGACTGGAAAGATATCGGTATCTAAAGCAATTTATAGAATGCTACGAGGCGAAATTGATACCGCGGTCAGACTCGTCGGGAAACTGGCTCTTGGAGCAAAGGAAGAGCCAAATTGTCGAAGTATATTAGTCAATTGCCTCTATGAAATAAATAGATACTTACAGACGAAAAAGAATGAATGTAGAAAGATGAAGGATCTGTGCGGTGAGAGCCCTGAATATTCTAGTACTGGCAGCGTGTACTGGCGTGTTGAAATCTCAGAAAAATAAGGCGACCTTTCTAGTTGAACCAGCACAGAGGAAAGCTATCAGCTTAGCGGTGAGAATGGGTTTTCCTAATGATGTTAGTCTTTAGCAAATATACAACAAGCAAATATATATATATATATATTTCCAAGAGTAAGTTAAAGCTTCTTAAACTACTACCGGTAGCTTTTACATGAGTATTTACTTATATCGAACAGATTGATTATGATCCAGTTACGCACCGCATCCGCTGCCTTGATCATATTCTTAACCTTGCCCTTCAAGCCTTTCTCCATGCCACCTCAAAAGAAGCACTCAAAGCTGCTCTGGCGGCTATTGAAGAGACGGAAGACACCGACCCTTACGAGCTATTCTCCGCCTATCTTGATGTACCGGTCGTTGAGGATAATCCGGCCTCAATAAGAGCTCATGAACAAGCCCAGAGAAGAGGGGGTAAAGTTAAAGCGAAGCATAAAGGTTTCGAAGGCTGGGGTGCTACTACTGCGCTCCAGAAGCTTCATAACCTAGCTGTATGGCTTCGAAACAGCTCTATCCATCATGACCGATGGATAGAGGCTGTCGGCATTACATTAGGGATTGATAACGACACTCGATGGCCCTCATGGTATCATCTCATCAAGCGTACGACACGCAAGGAGCGAGAGACTAAGGACTTCATTGATAAACACCCTGAATGCGATAACTTTCGACTCAATGGTGTTGAGTGGGATACACTTAAGCGTACAGAGAGGTTTCTCTCTGTATTTGCTAGTGGTACGCTATGGGTTGAAGGCAGTGAGGCTTCATTATCCCAGAGCCTTACACTGATGGATGCTATCCTCACCTTCTTTGAGGATCAGAAGATTTATCCTATTTCATCAAGACAATGCTTAACGCTGATATTTTATAGGTGCTATATAAATCAGGCCCAGAGAAGGACCTCCGTATGGTTCATTCTATTGAGATGGGCTGGTTTATCCTTGATAAATACTACGCCCTCGTTGAGTCAACGCCAGTATACGCCGCCGCGATGCTTCTCGATCCCTCGAAGCGGAAGCACTATCTTCTTCAGAACTGGCCTGGAGAGTGGCATCAGAAGACTATTGATGCTGCTTATTCGATCTGGCAGAAGCAATACGCGCATCTCGCTCATGAATCACTCCCTGCTGCTGCTGCTGATATCGATACGTCTCATCCATCCTTGAAGAAGAGGATAGAGAATGAATTAGACCGGCTGAAACGTCGTCTAAGAGTTCAACCTACTTCGCAAGAGGATGAAGATACGTTTACGGCATTTATTGAAGATAAAACTATCGATCTTGATGCTCCAAAGATAACTCCTCTTCAGTGGTGGTTAGTTCCAGAGCAACGCCGGCGCTATCCTCGTCTCCACCGTATGGCCATCAATATTCTCTCAATCGCACCCTCCTCCGCTGGACCAGAACAACAATTCTCGGTCGCACGCCGTACGCGGAGCTGGGATAGGCTTAGGTTATCGCCAGAGAACCTCCAGAGGTTAGAGTGCATGGGCAACTGGTTCGCGAGGAAGCTCATCTCTTCGGAAGAGCAGCTAGCGATGATGGTAGAGGCTGTGGAGATGGATGATGAAATGAATATTGATTTCGATGAAGAGGGCTGGGATGTATAATACAAGGTGGCTTATTACGAAGAATTGAGCATATATACAGCATCTGCCTTCCCTACCTACCTTATAGTCTATCCACCAATCTAACCACTCTACCCGGGTAGGGTAGAGAAGTGGGTAGAGCTCCCTCTACTCTACAATGCCCAAGTATGGATGGTGGTCCTGTCATCCTCCAATTCCAAAATTGCCCCTTGTCGAGTGGATGGAACCATCCTTCGGCTTCTGTCGCTCACCATCTACTAGGTTAAATGACTCAAGACACCGCCGGCGGGGCTCCTCGTCCCAGCCATGGACAGCCTTTAAACAAGGTCTAGGGCTGGGGCCACTAGCCCACACGTTGTCGCTTGGTTCCTCGGCCAGGGGTACTATCTAGCCCCGGGTCATTGCGAGAAATTTCTTCTGTGCTCGCAGGATTTAGAGTACTGGTAGTACCTCCGTGGGGTATCGTTTGTTCCGGGTGTAGCAACGAATTGTTGTTGTGACTATTCGAGTCCGTGTCAGGAGCGAAGTTGAAATCGTTGCCATCAGCGCCAAAATGACCATCGCCCAAGAAAGCATTGCTGTCGAAATACTGATCAAGATCTACCGGCTGAGGGTCGAAGTACGCCTCGCCATCACCCAGACCAGGGATTTGTCCAGCGGGGCTTAGCGGGCGAAGTAAATCACCTAGCTTACTGATCTTGGCGTCCTGTTCGTTCTGTAGACGTTGGAGTTGATCTAGGTCGACCTGCTTCACTTTGATCTCATTCAAAGAACGCGGCGCCATGGATGGTTGCATTATGGGGGAGAATGAGGATGTCTGGTTCGCTTCGACCGGCGGAGGTGAGACAGAGGCTGAGGTGGGCATGGCTGGCGTAGCCATGTGAGGGATTGACTTGGGGATCTGGGGAGGAGCAGATGTTACCGCGACAGGGATTGGGGCGGGAGTTGATCTGATAGAGGGTGCAGACGAGGACTGACCAGCCATGAAATTGACCTGCTTGCTCCCCTGGTCGATAATTAGAGTGTTAGGCGCGTTAGCGACAAGGTCGGCCGTCTCTGGCAGATCCAGTCCGTGAGTGTCGGTTGCGTTGTGGTCGTTAAAAACCTTCATTCGTTCATGAGGGCTTTTTTCTAGCTCTTGGCGAAGACTGGGAAAATTCAAGTCGATTGGAGAATCATTAACAAATTCCGTGACATTACCCATCTCGGGATTGCGATGGCCCACGGGCTGGTACGCCGAGCTGCTAGGCATAGTTGATGACCTAGCTGACTGGACGCGGTTGTTCTGGTTTGGGATGGGTGGCAGCAGCCCACGAGCCTTCATGCGAGGTGTGCCGTAGGTCGTGGGACCCATCTCTTGAATGAAGTCTCCAAGATCAACGACACTTGCATGCTGCGTAGACTGCTGATTCTGGTTCGTGATCATGCTGGAGATGATATCGCTCACGTCCTGCGAGTTGCCCTGATCTTCTAGCGTTTTCCGGAACAAGTTGGCGAGAAAGTTGAGAATAGCGTTGATCGACCTCTGGTGACGGTCGTGTTGGTTCTGGAGCATGACGAGCTGGTTGTACAGGTTGTTGTTGTTTCTCTGCAGTCGATTGATAGCGCCGAGAATCAGCTTTTGTTGATCACGAACTTTGCTCAACTCCTCTCGTATGAATGTAACCTTCCTCTTAGGCACGGGTTGGGACTCTCCATCAGGTAAGGATTGAGTGGGCTGGGTAGTTGAGGCTGCCAGTCCTGGGCCAAGTACTTCCTCGTTCCAGGCCTCTTCCTCGCTGTCATTGTCGCCCTTGGCACCTTTAGCGTCTTTCTTTGTCTTGCTGCCACTCTTGGGCTTGTTTATAAGCCACAAAAGGTTAGGATGGCCGCGTCGGAAGTAGGGGTTAGAGTACTCGCTCGGGCCCTTGTTCTTGGACTCACTTGCCCGCATGGAATTATCGGACAGACCCACACATTTGTGGAAGCCATACATATTGAGCTGTCGAACAAAAGACGCGTAGTTGTTATGCTTAAATAATTCTGGAATCAAGGTTTTGGCAAATTCGTCTTCGTCTAGTACTATGAACGAATCTCCTTTTTCCGACCATCGAATTAAGTCTTCATTTTTGCGCTCTTCCAGAAAGCTTCTGGTGGTTAGTTTGCTTCTTCAATCATTATACGATGAGGGTAACTTGCCGGCTTAGTTTTTGCACAAACGGTGGGATTCGCTTTCGTTTTGCTTGTGCTTCCCTTTTAGCCTTCTGCGCCATCTCCTCCAACCACTCAACGTTGTCCTGCTCGTTCAGGTTCTCGGAAGGGTTCTGCCGAAGCAGGACATTTTCATCGCCAACAAAATTTCCCCATTCATTAACAGATCCGTCAAAGTTTGTCCGCGGATTAGTCGGAACAAGCGCACGATTCATCTGTCGCCGAGCAAGCGAGTTTGATGGAATCGGCACAGGCTGGGGATACTGCGGCTGTGCCAGCACCAGCCCGAACGAGTTGCCAGCATGCGCATTTCCATCCATGAGTCCATCTAACCTGTTCACGAAGCCCGAAGCATCGCCCATGCCATTCCAACGCAACATCTGGTCCCCCGCCGCATTTTCCGAGTTGTATGGCTGCTGCATCTGCTGCCTGAAAATGGGCCTCAAGGAGTTCACGCTTCCTGAAAGCGGTCAAAGACTGATTTGAGTGGATTGACGTTTTATCGATACCTAATGTTGTTGGATAAAATTTCTAGGCTGCCTTCTGGACAGTCCGCTTCGTCCTCTAATTTGTGATCGATGGTTCAATAATGTGTGCTTCAGCGGGCTAGGAACTCGAGAGTAAATGTAGATTTTACCAACACTTCTCCAATCGGGGCGCGCAAGGTGATTCGTAGTAAGCGGTCAACAATTTGATTTCTTGATCGGTCGTGCCGGACTTAGAAAGAGGGAGTGCTAGGCGGGTGTAAGGGCAGGACGATAATAATCGCGTGAGCGCATAGAAGATCGAAGAGAATAGTGCTGCTGTACGCCTCAAAGGAGCCTTGTCTGTCGAAGCACGATTGCTGGTAAAGAAAGGCGCAGCCCTGTATATTCGATGGAGGTGGGGGAACAATGGCGGGAACAACAAAATAGGGGCAGCCACGCGTTGGCTTTACCTTCGTGTACGAAGCTTGCGTGGTAATACCTCAAAGAAAGGTGAACACTGATGCGCGTCTGGCTGAATTATGTAGAAGAAGGCTGGACAGGGTAGCCCAGATAGGTCAACGTGTGGTTGGTGGACCTTGCTCTATCTGGTCGGATCAAGGTGGTAGGTATCGGTGAGTGTCATGCCAATTCTGGAATCCAGGACCAAGAGCGATGCACATGCACAGGGCCCAAAAGCTCAAAGCAACAAACGGAGATGTTGCATTTAAGTTCGTGTTGGTGATGTTGCAGTTGACGGTTGCGATTATGGATCCCCTTTGGAGCATCTGGAACGAATATAAAGGGCGTGGCTACGCTAAGCCATATACGATTCCTCCGTATTAATCCGGTCGACCCGGAGAAAAGTACCACTTTTCCTCGTTTTAGCCTCGCTTGACCCTGGTTGACATGCATGCCTGTTGTCGCACTGAGCGTGCTTAAAGGGTTAGAGTGAATATGATGAGCAGCAGCAAATGTGTTGATTGAATGTTTCTTTTATTGTCCCTCGTGCGAGCTATTCCATCCCGCAGAGTTACTTAAAGCATACAACTAGATTACTAATGCAGTTGTTTCCTGAGGCCGTGAAGATCATGCCTACTCTGCGACACCTGTTGTTGTTTATATTGCGCAGTAGCGTAACTCTCTTGTAAAGAGTTTTCCTTGGCACCCGCTGTTAGCGCTCTGCTAGGACAAAGAAATTTTACAGGCCAAAATGGCAGCAAGTGCAGCTGTGGGGCTAACGGGGCCCTAACAGCTGCCGGAAGAAAGGGATTCAGAGAGTTGACCTTTCTTCGCGACACGTCCCTAACAACACTGAGCTTTGCGAGCTCTTGACATCGCCTCCGGGCGCTATTTCCTACGTGGTATTTGCGGCTTCTTCTTACCTCGACATTCCGGGCTCTGCGCCCTCGATTTCCCGTACGACCGACTTCTGCAACCCTGGCTGCCCAGACGACACTCGCGGTATCTTGCCGCTCGACATTGGTGGTCATCGCACCCTCACCTGCAGCTTTATGTTGCCTTGACCGACCTCTGCAGCTTTTGCTGCCCGAACAATACCAGCAGCCGTCAGCTGCTCGACTTCTTGGGTCCTCCGGTGCCCCGGCGGTCAATAGGCGGGCGGGTACCCGTCCTTCTAAAATGGGACGGGTCCGTCCCAATTGCCATATTCAGTCTAGCCCTCTCCGTTATCGGATTGCCTCCCTCTGTGCAATTCCACTATCTCGAGTGGTTTTACTTGAAGTCCCATTAACCTGCTATGTTTTTTTCAAAGCAAGTCGATGACTTTGATTTGAACAGCCTTGATGTATTCAAGTGATACATCCACTCTAAACTCTACTAGAACTAGGGCTGAACTACAATACAACTTTCTTCCTGTTCCGCGGCAGAATACAAAGCTTGTTGTTCATCGATATCCCGCTGAGCCATCTCCCAAAGCTCGCCCATGCCTCTTCTGCTTGTAAACAGTCGTCCGTTCTCGGTCTCCTCAGCTACTCGTGCTTCGATGCGATCAGTCTCTGCTTTGTCCCAGTCTAAGTAAGCCATCATCTCTTCTTTAGTCCACTCTCTCAGACCCGTCGAGGTTTTGCAGCACCTCCCCATCTGCTTATAATCAAGGCACCAGCTGTAGCTTGCTTTTGGGTATCCTAAAGGCAAGCCCATTGCTTTTCGATACTGGCGATTACCAAGCCAGGTTCCCGGGGGTTGAGCCTTATACCAGTCCTCTCTTGACTTGACGTATCTCTGGTGGATGGCTCGTGGATCGTCATACCTTAGATGTGTAGTTGGGTCTGAAGCTGGGTCGTCCGAGGTTAACTGTGAAGACACCGGCGGTGTATACATAGATGGTGCAGGTGATAGATGCCGAGGTTCTGGAGTCGTTATGTGTCGGTCCACCTGCTCTGTTTCGATGGTTAACTGGCATGGCAGATCTTGACAAGTTAATTCAGGCTCAAACTCGAAATTTTCCAAAGTCGTGATCGGTTGCCACTGTATTTCGTCGAGCGTTTCCATCGCTGGTGGCCTTGGCTCCTCCGGGACCGCAAAGGGTATCCATTGAAAATCTTCCGAACACGTCTGCGGCTGGTCTGAAGATACGACTGGCAATGCTCTTAGTTCTGAGTATCGTAGTGGACATTCCTTAGAGTTCCTTGCGTGACCTAGTATATGACATTTGCTGCACAAAGGAGGGTTTCGTATCGGCCTCGCGTTTTCGATGACTTCGAAGCCACTAAGTTCTCCTCTCACACTAGACAACGGCAAAGACGAATTCGTAGTCACTGGATCGACTCGCTGGCGAGGTTCTAAGAGGGGTCGCTGATTATCTTTCCGAGTCAAGTACCAGTGCGGATGGAAATCTTCGAGTTGTAGTGCCTGGTCTCGAACTAATAAACCCTTCAGCTTGTGAGCGCAGGGTAACCCTTGTGATCATGAGAAAGAACCAGTATAGGCTGACATGGGAGCAGAGTCTTCATGCAATAAAAGCTTTCGTTGCTGCTCAACTTTTCGCAAAGCTTCATGAGACACCCAACCACGTTATGCACCATAGAGGGTACTGGAGAGTTCAATAGGGGTCCTGATCTTCTGCTTGGCTTGGTTCGACTTCAGCTCCGCCAGCTGATTCAGTAGTGCATGCTTGATCGATTGCCAAGCTTCGAACAAGTCCAATGTAGCTACTTTGAGGTGGCTCTTAAGCAGCCAGTGTATGCCTTCAACCCTTGAAGTAACGACGTTGTCAAAGTGGGGGTGTTGATTGACCCACGCCTTCACCAGCTTCTCTTTGTATTGGTCAAGCCAGTTTGTCTTGATATATCTGACTTCTTCGATATAGTCCGGGAGATATTTCTTCTCAAACTCGGACACTCGTTCGTGGAAAGTTTGTTCATTCGGTGACTTGATGATCGAATGCCAATGGCCGTAAAACTCATCCCAAGCCTCTATTCCCGGGTTGTCCCCTTGAGTCTGGCGCGTAAATCCCGGCTGACAGTAGTGGAGAACTGCCTTGTTAACATGCCAGAGACATAGCAGCGGCCTTGACGATGGGAAGCAAGTATCGACAGCATTCATACATGCTAGGCAGCGATCAGTCAAGATGACTGAGGGATGCCTAATCCTGTGGTTTTCGCACAACGATCGGAATCGATCTAACGCCCAAAAATAGTCTTCTTCACATTCCCCACTCAGGAAAGCGAACGCGACACAGAACGAACGTTGACAAGAGTCGACACCGATCAAGTCCAAAAGTGGCATGCCGTATTTGTTGGTTTTATAGGTACAGTCTAAGATTAAGACATCCGGATATGCCTGTAGGTATGCCACTGACTCGGGATGCGCAAATAGAACAGCTTTGACTCGACCGTCTGGACCGGTTTGAAATTGACTCCAAAATCCTTCTCTAAACAGCTGATCAGCAAGTGCGTTAATGCTGCTTTGTCCTTGACAGACTTCTCGTCTAGCATCTGCAATACGATTGTATATGTCCTGCTGTGTCGCTATCGTGTCAGTGTTCTGCCGCATGAACGTTCTAATTTCTTTAGGGGCTATCCCAGCGTTGGCAAGGCCAGTCAGCTGAGATAGGTGCTCCTTGGACATTGTTCGAAGTACTGGGTGGGCAGTGGTATCTTGGCTTGGTTCATGGTTATGTAGTGAGAATCGGCTTTCAGAACGGTGCCGCAGAGTCCAGGTACTTCTATCTTTATTCTCTTTCGCCAGTACAGAGAACTCGCAGCCTGTTGTTCGAGTTGTCGTCTTGCGTTGACGTTCTCTCGAAACGATCGGATGGTTACGGCGACGATCACACATGTATGTGATCGTCCTCCTGCCGGTTTTCTCCTTGGTTGACCTTCCAGTTATGAACGCATAGCCCCTGGTCGCTGCCCAGGCGTTGATTGCCTGTTGGAAAATCCGGGAATCCCCCTTATCTTCAGGATTCAGACTGTTAGTCTGAAAGTCCTAGATTTAAAGTTCAAAGTCCTAGATGAAACTATCTAGAGATATAAACCCGAGAAGAGCTCTCATCTCAATAATGAACAACTAAGTTTCATAAAAAATAAAATACTACGCCACCCCATGCACATTGGAGCGGCGATGGGGCGCATGGGGTATCCTCAGCCGAAGGCCGTGTGTCCGCGGGCCGGGAAGCTATTACTATTACTGCATTATCTACGTACTGATCCAGTGCCATGGCCATTCTTGGTATTATATATCATGTAAGGACTCCGTGTAAGAACCTGTCGTTTCCTAAGCTCCTGATCCCTCATCTTC
>NW_022158821.1:0-11417 GCF_000260195.1 Fusarium odoratissimum NRRL 54006
GCTAAAAATCTTTAAAAAATATAATTTAATAAGGCTAGCTATACTATTATAAGAAATACTTTTATTAGATTTTTAGCTATTTTATTTATAGCTTAAAAGTGCTATAGGGTAGGCTAGTTTTAGTTATACAGTGCAGTGGAGCACTCGCTTGTCTGGAGCATTCGCTTATCAACCACGTTAATATATTTGCATTGGATTAGGTAAATAGTGACACGGTTTACCTACGTCACGTGCTTGGATGAGCTTCCTAGCGCGCCAGAACAAGACTGGCGGCACTGGAAGCACTGCGTTATCCATCTTAGTGCACTTAACTGACTATTAAAAACACCTAGGCTACGCTTCTTTCATAAGCTTAAGAAAAAATATGCTTATCTTAGATAATTCCTTTTTCTTATCTAATACTCTTGGTTTATTAACCTAAAATAATTTCTACTATTTACTGCATTTACTAAACACTAAATATGCCCTATAATCATATATCTAGCACTCTGGAGAACCTATATTAGTCTACTATGATACCTCTTGCATAAACCAACATATCTCCGTGTCCAACAACACCACGACTAACAGCACTTTATAAGAGCACAACAAATCTTCCGGCATATAAGGTTCAACCTCGACCAGATTATAGACCAAGATAACAAGCCTAAGCCCGAGTCCAAGGCTAAACAAGTTATCCTTCCGTCATCTCCACGCGATATACTGCATATATAAAGCTTCAGGCTTAACAACAATGCCATACTAGATCCACCGAATTTGCACTTAACTTACTAACCCATTGGTCTTAATCATCAGGTCTATATTTATATTAACATGCCAAGCCGGAAAGCACTTACACTCTCTAGGAATACATTAAACATATTAATCATTCTCTCCCTCCCTAATATCAAAAGGGCTCTACATAGTGCTAAATTATATAGCATCTGGCCTATATATGCATTAAGCTTCTTTAAAATTTATATAAGATTAATTTTAACCCCTTTTATCTAATCCCTTTAGATTAAACCTCTATTAATACCTCGAAGCTGCTTCCTTATTCTTAAAAGGATTCTAATTACATAAGTAATACGCCTACAGACTATCGATCGAAATAAGAAAACATAAGTTACTATAGTATAGCCACATAGGAATATACAGGAGATAAACAAACACCTAAGAAATAAACAGGGGTAGGCGACAATTAGGGGTATATAACAATTAGGAATAAAAGAGTAGGGCCTGAAGGAACTAAGATAGGTGCCAGCATCCTCTTAAGGAACTCCTGAACATGCGCCTTATAAATAGCTATTACCTTAGGGCAGAGGTAAACCCTACTATTTAGATTTAGCCATATAAATACCTGCCGTAGATCTGCCCTCTCTTTAATCTATTAGAGCAGGATATTATATATCCCTGCTAGTATTTTACAATTCTTCTCATCTATTAACTATAAAGTGCTATAGTTATTTATATTTAGATTATTATATAGCCTCTATGCCTTAATTAAAGTAATATCTCTTATTCTAAATAAGAGCTTATTATATAGAAGTAAGTATACTTAGCAGAACTTAGACTTAACTAGCTGTATTACCTGTTTTATATATAGTTTTATCCTTATATAGTTAATTATTTCCCTATTAAGGGATTAGCAGGCTTAGTGCTTAGCGAGACTGATATAGGAGGCTGCAAAGAGATATAGCCTCTATTATAGTATATATCTAAAAGGTATCTTTGCTATCTGCTAAAAGTACTTCTTATATATTTAATTTAGCAGATTAGGAATTTTATCTTTATTATCCTACTTCTAGAAGTATATAAAGTTAAATAAGATAAGCTAGGTAGTTTAGATAAGTGCAGATAGATTACTATTAAAGTTCCCTGGTTTATACTATATGTATTACTTATGCTGCTTATTATTTACCTGGCATATTAGAGCCTTTATCTAGCTAAGTATAATATAGAAGCTTAAGATAGTAGACTAAAATGGCCTGCTTCTAATAGTCTGGCAAATAAGCAAGATATAAAGTTTATAGATAGTATACTTTAGCTTAGTGTTATACTTATTATAGTCCCTATTAGCTATACCTTCCTTCTTATTATAACTTGATGCCCTCTTTACCGCCTTGTTATGCCTTTGCAATGCACTGATAATGTCCTCTATGGCTTATTGTTATAGCGGGGTTATCTTAATTATATCCTGCGGTATTATATGGTTTTTACCCTCTCTTATAAAATGGCTATCCTTATAATATACTACCTAGTAATAATATACTAATAACTGCTTTATAATTTAGAAATAAGAGGTAAGAGATAACTTATTCTTAAAGCTATAGAATTTACTAGCTTTTATATTACTTATATAGCTATTATTACTGCAGAAATTACTTAGCCTCTTTATATACTACTATATTATCTTATAATTAGGTGATTTATTGCTATATAACTTATATATATCTCTAAGTATACTCTTGGCTACGATAAGAATATGCCTAAGATCTATATCTATGTCACCTGCGCCGCCTTCTTCTTCTCTATTATCATCATCATTATTATTACCATCGCCGCCGTCATCATCGTCGTTGTCTATGCTTTATGGTAATGCATATAATAATATGATCTTGGTATTATAGAGACCCTGCAGGTGCATAGGGAACCTGGTATAAATAAGCCAGGGCACCTAATTAGCCTGTGATACCTTGATGTCTTATATAATCTCGGCCTCCTTGTCCAGGTTGCGCGAAGCCTGGATAATATTAGCCTTTAGGTCTTTAAATAGCTTTCCCTCCTCCTGCAAAGTAGATGCTATAACGGCCAGGCCTGACCTTACTAGCGCTCCTCCTGTTATTAGCAGAGATAGGTCTTCCTTAACTAAAAAAATAGTCAATAAGGCCCTTAGCCATGAAGTATATCTGGAGCTTATATGCCCTCCAGAGAGGTATAGCGTTTATATGCTCTAAGGCCTTCCTCCCGTGAACCGGCATATAATTATATATCTTCCTAGCCTGCCGCGTATAATAGTCATATTGGACTTCTGTGTAGGTATAGATATAGCCTTTGTATATGGTAAGACCCTCTATAGGCCAGCATGGCCTTTTTCTATCGGCCCTCCAGCCTATTAGTTTTGGGATGAGATATATCCCATAAGACTAGCATATAGTAACTATTTATTTAATTTAACCCTAACCATCTAATATACTAACTATTTAATCTCGAAATACTAAATCTTACCTTTTACAGAGGAAAACATTTAAATATAATATATCTAGAATATACCTAATTCCTCTGCTGCTATTAGTAAGACCCCTAATTAATATATAATTATATAGTCCCTAACTTTATCTGATAATAATATGAAGTATGGCTTTCTAGAAGTTTTAACGCAGATATTACACTTAAACGCAGTATAAATAGCTAATCCGGGAACTAATTACACCTTTTCACAAGGGATAGCTAGCTCTTAGAATAAACAAGGCTTATATATACTAAATCATTCTATTAAGGCTTTATAAGCAAGTCTAGTAATGCAGTGTAATTTATTTAGGTGGCAATAAAATAACTTTTGCCTAGGTTAAATTATTAATTTATATATAATATAAATAAGGATCTAATACTAAGCATTATAAAGGAATCTATCTGTATACTTAGTTTGGCCTGTATTATAACAGGAAGCGGCATTACTAGTCCTAGCTATCTTTAATACTTAACCTAGGCTGCAAGGTTCTACTAACCTTTTACTGTAAACCTTATAAGTTATAGCGGCATTTATACCAGTAAAGTCTTCTTATAAACAAAGGCAATATTCTTAGTAGTATTATTTACTCTAATCTTACTAAATATTTAATAAGCAGTAATATATTTCTAAGAGCTCTGGTTAAAGTCTTTCTAAAAGAGCTCTATTAATAATATATATAGTCAGGAGTATATAAGGATAATAAGCCACTCCTGCCGCAAATATATATATTAGATTACCTGCGCTAAAAAGGTAGTAAAAATTTAACTTCTTAACTAGCTTTACTAGATACCTCTTAGTAATTACTAAAGCAGCTTGCCTATATAGCGATAATATCTAGGGCGTGATTAGGTCCTAGGTCCTGCTTCTTAGGATATCTAAAGCTTGGTTAGATAATAAATACTTCTTTCTACTATTAGGGTCTAGGAAGAAGAACTCTTTACTATTATAGCATGCTAAACGCATTATTTCGGCCAAGAATTCCCAGACTAGATAAATAATAGTAAGATACTTTAAAAGGCTAAGGCTAAGGTCTATAAGAACATAGCAGATAATATAAAACGCATAATTATTAGATGCTTAGGCTTTATTATAACTGATAATAATAATTATATGCCTATTATAGAAAAACATATTATATATAAATAGCTTTAAGTTTAAGTATTAAATACTAATTACCTTAGTGCCTTAGCCAGGCAAACTGGCTCTAAAGTGGATTACTGCAAAAGCAGACTTATTAAGCTTAATACCAGCACTAAGGTACTTATAATAAGTCTCTAGGTTCTAGTATCCGGATTTTATAAAAGGCATATTATAAAACAATGACTTTTACAGCCTATAGAGGAGAATCTCCTAAATATTTACCAGGTTATTCTCGGTTTTATTAATAAATAACCAGCCTGCTTTTTAATATATTAAATCATCTCGAATAGCAGAAATATTAATATTTAGTTACCAACCTAATAATATTTTATCTACCTGCTCTTATATTATTATTACAGCTTTATAATAAGTCTTATAGAACTCTAATAAGAATACTTTTTTATTATCGCCTATAGTAAATAATTAACCATTAGGAGCCCAAGTTAGGTTACCTAGTATCCCCTCTTATCTTATAATAGATTTTGCAAATACTTTTAGTTTAATTAACTCTCCAAAAGGTATATAGTAGCCTTGCAGAAGATATTTGCTGCAAATAAATGAAATATAGTCGGGCTGAGATAAATAAGCTATCCGATAAGGCCAGGCAAGCTTAAAAGTATTATAGCTGAAAACAGGCACGGCGTACTTAAGAAATAAGAGTCAGCTAATCTACATAAGGGCAGATAGTTTAGGTAATAAGCTATAGGCCGGATAAAAAGTTAATAACGGCCCCTTAATACCTAATATGGCTATAAAGTAAATAATAGTAGATGCAGATATATCTCTAGTAGGTTCTTAGTATATCTAGAATATTATTAATAGTTAAAAAATGGCCTTAGATAAGTGCAACTAAAGGCCAGATAAGAGATAAAACGTTAAGTTTATAAATAACTTATCTCTATTATTATTTATATCATAGTGTATATCGTTTGCGTTAAAATGAACCTTAGCCTCGACTTAGTTATACTTATTAATATATTTCTCATCAGTCCGGCAATCATCCTTATCATCATTATCATCTTTATAGTCAGAGTCGCCACGCTTATTATCATCTCTATTATATCCTTCGTCTAGATTCCAGTTATAGTTTATTCCCTTGCGCTATAGAAAAGTAACCAGATATAGTATATAATACATTATAATAATTTAATTACTTCCAAGTTATAAGTTATAGATATCTTATTATTAATATATTTAAAAGTACTAAACCCTAAATATATAATAAATAAACCTTTTCTATACATTAATATATCTTTTTAAGCACTTTATAACTTTAAACTCATAGGGCCAAAAGTTATTTTTCTAGTAGGTATTTAACCAGCATTAAGATCTATATAAAGTCTTAGCCAGTGTGAACGTGGCTCGATTAATCATAAGATTGATACCACGCAATATAACTCGTAGCTAGGCTTCTATAGGAGCCGGACTTCGGAGTGCTATATTATGCCATTGGCCTAACAGATAATCTTTATTCTATGCTGATTTAGGCTTTTTTGCCGTAGCCGCGATAATGCCAAGCAGTCAGTTATAGAATAAGCGAGGCCACCTAGTATGCTATAACTATAAAGTTATTTCATTCTGTTTAACGTTATAATTATTAAGCTAATATTCGCTGAATCCTGGAGGCCATATATTTAAAGATTATTAGGGTCATTAGAAGTTTTAATGCATTATAGCAAAAATGAATAATTAATAATAGTAAGTATTAATTATTAAAGTGCTTTCTATACTCCTAGAACGCAGTCACGAAACACATGCGATTAAAATATCGATTTATACGTAAGCAGCCATAAGGTAGTATTACTCTGCGCCATAAAGGAAAAGTTAGCTAACATACACGATAAGCAAACCAGACAGACAAGCAAACCGGACAGAATACTATACAGCAAAAAGTAGCTTACCCTATAGTATTTTAAGACTTAAATAAAATAGTTAAAAATTTAAAAATATTATCTTTTACAATAACATGCATAATAAGTATATAGATTAGACAAGTATATGGATTAAAAATCCCTTAACCTTACATCTAACTATCTGATTAATTAATTCTTAATAACATAATATGTCTTAATCTAATAAAGAGGCTTAAATCCTTCTTGCACTTCAGGCCTATTAGGCTGACCCTAAATTAAGTCTGCAACAAGCTGTAAAGATCTATAAGGTTAACTTCTTAACCCTCTATTACCGCAATAGTGGTATATAAGCTTGCAGCAATTAGGTTCTAAAGTTAAGGAAACTAAGTAATCTAGAGGAACAGGTTATAGTCTAGTATATCCTTAACCTAGATTTGCGAGGATTTCCTTCTTAGCATTGTAATATTAAAGAAATAGCAAATCAACTACTTACTAATTATAATATATTACTAGTTAGTAAGTACTAGGCTATTAATTTTATTAAGCAGTAACCAGAGCTTAAGATACATTTTCAGAGGAAATATAATTATTAGAGGGCTAAATGCAAAGATCTAATTATTATTTATAATTAGTTTAGACTTATATAAAATATAATTATAAAATATAATATCTAATTAGATAATATCTAGAATTTTAATAAGACTAGCTTTATAAAAGGTATAATATTAAGTGGTATAGTAGTTATTAGCTTGGAAAGGCATAGAAGGCTAAAATCAGTCTAGCCTAGAAACCGGGAATAGGTTATAGCAATTTAAGTAATTAATACAGAAGGTTAGGCAATTAATCTATTTATCGTAGTTGCAGGCTAATATCACCTTGCCAATTAGTATTAAGAAAGTAACCTCCTGGCCTCTTAGGCTATTACTATAACCTAAAATGGCTAGATAGATAATAATACAGGCCTTAAGTAGCTAAAGCACTTTAATTAATATATAACTAACCGATTAATTAGTCCTTATTATCTTCTAATCCTTAATAGCTATAAAAGTTATTATTTAGCTAATTTCTAGATATATTATAAGGAGAATAATATTATTATACTTTATATATTACCTTACTCTTCCTACCTACTTTAGCCCCTTAATATTAAATACTTTATAATACTAAAAAAGGCATATAATTAAGAAATAAAGCATCTAATTAGATAGTCTATAACCTATATTTCTAAGACTAAGTTCTTCCTGGCCTTTTATACTACTTTTTAATCTACTATAACTAAATAAAATATTAAGGGAGGTTTTAAAGAAGCTAGACTTACTCCCTTTAACCTAGAAGTTATAATCTTAAAGCTTAATATACAGCTATAGATTCTAATGCCTGTTAAGGAGGTAGCTAAATAAGCTTAATCTTAGACTTTAAGAACCCTAAAAATAGTCCTTAAGGCCAGGTTATAATTTAAATACCTTTAGAGATAAGTTAGAAGATATTATAGTAGCTCCCTAGAGTTAATTATTAAAGCTTTAAGATCTCTTAAGAAAGGAACTAAGGCAGTTATATATAAGGTTACCTTACTTATAGCTAAGAACTAAGATCTTTAATAGGTAAATAAGATACTTAGCCGGCAGCGCAGGGCAAAAAGAACCTGCTTATAGAATAGAGGGAGTATAACTATACAGGAAGGTCAGGATCTAATTAATTAGATAGATATAAATATATAGGTAATGGCTAAATTATCAAGAGGTGGTAGTTAAGGAAGTTTAGCGCGACTAAGGGTTTGGTATTATAGGACTTGCAGTAAGACTAGGCATAATGCAAGAACCTGTTAGGATGGTATTAAGGCTATTAAGAATTAATATAATACTTTATTTTAATTAATTAAATAATCTGTTATGTTTTTATTGCGATTTATCTTAAGAAGGTTAAGATTTTTAATCTATATATTTATCTAATCTATATACTTATTATATATATTAGTATAGTTAATTATATAAAAAAGTATTTTTTAAATATTTCTAATAATTTTATTTTATATAGAAAACCTTAAAATACAGTGTATTTTACAGTGTAAATAGACTTTAAGGTTTATAGCTATATATGATTTTTTAAACAATTCTAAAAAAATTAATATAGCTTACTGTAGTACTTATATATAAGCTATTAAAGTTATAGCTATTTTAGGCTTAAGTTAAATCTTTTATAAGCTTTTAAAAACCTACCTTTAAGGTGAAAAGTGGAGTATCCGGTTCACTTATCTGTCCGGTTCGCTTATCGTGTACGTTACAAGGATTACAATAAAAGAAAAAGTAGCCAATAACGTGGTTGATAAGCGAATGCTCCAGACAAGCGAGTGCTCCACTGCACTGTATAACTAAAACTAGCCTACCCTATAGCACTTTTAAGCTATAAATAAAATAGCTAAAAATCTAATAAAAGTATTTCTTATAATAGTATAGCTAGCCTTATTAAATTATATTTTTTAAAGATTTTTAGCTATTTTATTTTATATAGAAAAGCCTAAATACATAGTGTAAATATACTTTCTATATACTAACTATGTAGGATTTTTTTTAAAAATATAGAAAAATTAAGATAGCTTATTTTAAAACTTATATATAAGCTATTAAAATTATAGCTATTTTAAACTTAATTTAAGCTTTTTAGAAGCTTTTAAAAACCGGATTTTAAGGTGTATAAGGTAGTGGAGCACTCGCTTGTCTGGAGCATTCGCTTATCAACCACGTTAAGTAGGTTTTGCAACACACTTTTAACCAAAAAGTCTGCAGGGACATCTAAAACAGCGTCCCTTTTTCAGTGAAAGAGGAACTAGCAGGGGTATAAGCCAATGAGCGGTGGTGAATTTCCTCTTTTACTGAAAATGGGACTGACCATAAGGATGTAGGACCTATGAGGAAAGTCAATAAAAAATGCTCAAGATACGTTCTGTTGTCTGTCATTTGAAGTATTTGAGCTAAGGCATGAGTGACGTGGGTGTCATTGCTGCCTAATTCGAGATCAGCTTTATTCACCCCGCACCGGGTTTTCTGGGCTTGATTGGTGAATGTGAGACTTGCTTGTCAGCCATTGGGTGAGAAGTTACGCTGGTTGTAAGATGTCACCGCGCTTGCCAACGCCAGCGGTAACTGCGAAGGTATTGGCCAATATCTTTTTGCTAACGTGTTGATGGTGATCGTGAGCTGCCAGTTGTGAATGGCAGTCACTTTGAGCACGTGAATTTTCAATAGACAACGGTCATGTATGTTGTTGTTTAGGTCTGTAGTCAAGCTGTTGTACTTGACAAGGGTCAGCTGACGGAAACGTGACGCGTTTCGTGTTTCGGTTTTCTGCTTTTATTAGCATGGTGCGAGAAACGCAGTGCGTTTCCTTCAAAGAAAGTATGGGGCGAAAATGCTAGACGGTGATTGGTCAGAAACAGGAATTGCAATGCGTTTCTGCTAGTAATTCTTGAGTAAGCAGAACACCATGTTCAGATTCGGATATTTATATATTATTGTATAATTACGTCCAAAGCTTGATACTATGCCAGATCTTCATATTAATAGGTTATAAAAATATCACAATATAAAAAAAACTATTTTTCTTTCACATGCTGAAGAAACATAGCCAGAATTTGCACCCATTAATTTGGGTTACTATTTAACTACAATAATCTTATACTTCTGCAACTACTTCTGCTGCACAAACCGCTTCCAGAACGCTAGACCCTGCTACCTCCTGGCATTGTTTCATATAGGGCACGATTGCTGCCTTTACTCTCTCCCTGCGCTGCTGGAGCTTCTTCGATTCGGCAGCTATCTCAGCCAGTTCCTTCTCTACCCTGACCCGCTCAAACATAGTAGTCAAATGAAGTTCTCCTAAAGATTTCTCGACGTCACCCCGGAGCTTCTTAACGACAGGAAGGCAATCTCCAGCCTCTGGAACCTTCAATATGTCCTCCGCGTTCTTTAGGAATACCCTGGTCCTCCAAGGATCAACAACTACGCGCTTGACAGCCACATCTCTGATCTCTACTCCTGACAAGAAAAGCGCTTCAAGCTCTTCTGTGCTTTTGTTCGTGTCAAAACCGTCATGTCCAATCAGTATGTTCATCCACTGATTCAATTCTACTGCCTCAGGGTGATCCCATTCTTGGTCTTCTAGAGTTTTCTGCATTTCTCGTTGAGCAAACTCATAGCATGCGTGCTCCATTACTTGCTGTAACTTCACCATCAATCGGTGCTGCACTTTAGCTTCTAGAGGCACCGGATAGGAAGCGTTTTTATGCCAGACTTTCAGCTTTGTATGCCCATGCCGCCCTAAATACAGTCACATGCAATTAGTTTAAGTTTAGCATGGTTGAGTATGGTGTGATGCTTACCTTCATCTTGATTGCTCACCTTCTCTACAGGCCCATCTGAATGTTCTTGGTCCGCCTCAATGCGGCACAGCCCTCCCGATATATCTTCCAAACCCGATTCCCCAGTATTCTGGTTCGAAAGATCGTCTTCTGTGGGAAGAGGAAGCTTTGTGAACAGTTCCGGGAAACGGCGGCGTCTTTCCCCAATTGGGAGCTCAAACACTTGTTTTTGTATCAATATTCTTGCCACAACACACATAGCGCTTGCGCCATATTCCTTGACGACTTCTTTGATACCCAACAGGTGTTTCTTACTGCCGATAAACCGCTCGATCCCTTCACCAGCCAAAAGTTCAGCACCAGCTTTCTTGAGTTTCTTCCTATAACGGCTGAGTGCACTATAAACCACTATCTCGCTCGGTAAAGCAGCCGTATTGGCTATGGCATGTTCTGCTGGGGTCGTATTCACTGGCTCAAATGGCAGCATGCATTCTCCGCAGAGCATCGACTCGCTAGAGTTGCATTCGCCTTCCCTGGTACATTCTTCGGGAGGGCACTGGCAGTACTCTTGTCCATCGTCCGGTAGTCTCATGCTCACAGTGGGGAATGCCCAATAGATGAGGTTTTTTTCGATGTAAAAAGTCAATGGGGATACAGCTAGAAGAGAAAGAGGAAAAGAAAGAGAGGAGAAAAAAGCCAAAGAGGGGATTTTGGCGGCAGGAAGTGACCTCATATGGTTATTCCGTAGCCAATAGGCCGAAAGACACCCGCAATACGGAATAACTCGTACATTCCGAGACATTCAGTCATGTGCCATTAGGATAGAGGTGTTAATCGGGAAAGCTGCGCTCCTTTATAG
>NW_022158772.1:0-1981 GCF_000260195.1 Fusarium odoratissimum NRRL 54006
CCGGACATAATGCAAGGACCTGTCAGGTAGTTATTGAGATATCTGGGGAAGAGTATAGCGAATAGTTTTAATTAATTAGCTAGTTTGTGGTGGTTTTATACCAATATAAAGCCAAATGGTTGAGATTTCTGGTCAGCATACTTGTCCGGTCAGCATGCCTATCAACCACGTTACTTACTAAGTAATAAATAATTTAAGTATATTACAAGGATTAGTAATAAAGTAGCCTTTAAAGTAAATTATAAAAAAAAAATTAAAAATAACTAAAAGTAAGGCCCTCTAGCTAGGTTATATATAGCTAGTATAACAGTTAGTTCCTAACTATAGATAAACTAAGCCGTGCTAGGTTTATTATTAGCAGATTATATAGGGCGTAATACTAAGCTTATTAAAGTGTTATATCTCTTAATAGTAGATTTAATACATATTAGGCTTAATTAATATAAAGAAGTTTTATTAATAGCTAGTAAGCTAAGTTCTATTTATTATTAAATAAATATATATATATACTAAGATATATATAAGTTAAATAAGGTTAATTTAACATTATTTATCTTCCTTTATTATATAAGTTAAATAGTATATATTTAACTTATTATAAGGTAGGTAGATATTTATTAGAGAAAAATAATAAGGCACTTATCTTATATGTATTAGAATGTATTAAGTTATAATATAATCTCTCCCCTCTCTAGGGTCTTATCCTTAAGGCCTATAAGCACTAAGTATAAAATCCATAGGTATAACCTAAACTTATTCTTATAAATATTTTTCTATATTAATAATATATCTAGCTATATTTCTAAGCGTATTAACTGTCCCAAAGTGGCTTCTAAGTATTATAAAGATATTTTAAACTTAATCTATAAATTCGGTTTTAAGATACCTTACTATTCTACCTGCTTTCACACTAACTATCCTCAGTATATAGTTTCAGAGGGTAAGCAGTAGTATAATTTTTATATTTCTAAGAAATATACTAATTATAACTTTAGTAGTATAACTTCTTAAGCTTATATATTTATCCTTTTTAGGGGTCTTTTATTTTTCCTTTTAACCCTTATAATTATAAGGGTATTATATAAAAAAGATTATATTAATAAGCAGAAGGAGCAGGCTAAGGCCAACCTTTAAGAAGCTCTAGCTTATTTATAGTATTTATATTATTAGGAAAAGTATTTTTATAAGAAGGCTATTAAAATACTTTATTATAGTTATAAAGATCTTAATAAATTAGAGGTATTAGAAAATTAAGAGTTAGTTAATTATTAGGCCATAGAATCCTCTGCTTTAAATAATATTTAATTATTAGAAGATTATAGTATTATTAACTAAAGTACTATATTAGATTTCTTTTTCCTCAGGGTTAATAAAAGTTCTTTAGAAGTTATTAGGCATTAGTAAGATATTTTAGAGGTTCTTATATATTTTTGCTTTTTAGGTAGTTTTTCTATTTAATTAGATATATTTTCTATTTTTTAATTATATTTATTTCCCTAATTACCTCTACTTTATAGACTTCTAGTCTTATAATTTTTTATAGCTTATTGCCTATTTTAACTTAGATTATATCTACTACTAATTTAAGTAATAAAATATAAAAGATTAGATAGAGCTTAACTTTTAGTAATAGGTCTAGTTTATAATTATTTTCTAAAATTTTCTATAATACTTTATAAGGTCTAATAAATTTATAATCTAGTTTATATATTAATTAATTTATTTTAATATTTTTTATAAATAAGTAAACTATATCTCCCTCTAAAAAGGTTAATCCTTTTAGCTATTTTAGGTTATAATAGTTTTTTATATATTTTCTAATAAATTTAAGTTTTATTTTTATTTTCTTATATAGATTTTTAAAGTTATTACTTTTAAGTATAGCAGCTAAATTAATTAATTTTTCTTATTATATATTATAATATATATTTAATATAAATCTAAAGTTAATATAAGCTAATATAAGCTTTATATTTTTATT
>NW_022158772.1:2081-3452 GCF_000260195.1 Fusarium odoratissimum NRRL 54006
TTAATATAATACTATAGGTACTATTTAAGTACTTAATTTATTTATTTAGTTTATTTATTAACTTATAATTAAAATACTATTATAAATTATTAATTTAATTTAAGTTATACTATAAGTAATTACTAAAAGGTTACTATAAATATAAGCCCTTTATCTAAAAGGATTTCTATAGGTAACCTATATATACTAATAATATATTAAAAAAAAATATAAGAGAGTTCTTTTATATCTATAGATTCTTTATATAGTAAATAATATAAGAATTTTATAAGTTAATTAATTATAATTATAATACTATTATAGAAGATTCTAGTTAAGGGTTTTTTTAATAAGGGTAACTTTATAATAAAGTTTATTATAATTAAGTCCTAAGGTTATTATACTACTAATAGTAATTATAATTATCTATAAGGTTTATGCCTCTAAGCCTTTATTCTTAGGCATAGGTTATACTATTTAATAATATCTTTTATATCTTTTCTTTTAAACTTATATCCTTAGTTTTAAAGTTATTTAAATATTTTTATAACTCCTTAGTATTTATTTAAGGGACATAAATAAAATTTACAAAGGAAGTTATATCCTTATTCTAATAGGGGTTCTTATTATCTAACTATCCTTATTATTATTTTAATAGGCTAGGTAAATTAGTATTCTCCTTTTTAGTTAAATTCCAGGAGTTATTCTTTAGTTTTAATTATACCTATATTATAGTTAGTTCTTTAGCTAATAGTATTTACTTATTTATTATTAATTCCTTTATAATATATAATTATAAAGTTAAATTTACATAGGTATTTTATATAATATAATTATTATTAGTTTAGCTCTTATATTATTATAAAATAAGTTATATTCTTATAATTTATAAAAACTTTTATTAGATATTTACTTCCTCTAAGATAATATTTAAACTTCTTAAAATAGTTAATAATAGCTAGGAATTCCTTATTATAAATAAGGTAATTAAGTTCTGCTTTATATATCTTATAAGAATAAAAAGTAATAAGATATAATATACTATTATTATCTTATTATCCTATTTATCCTCTTAGGGTAAAATTAGAAGTATTAGTTTTAAGTTTAACTTATTAATTAAGGTTAAATATAATTAAAATAGGTTTACTTATAATAGCTAATTTAAGCTATTTAAAAGCTTATTATATCTTATTATTTTATTAGAATTATTTATCCTTTTTAGTAATTTTTATAAGGGGGATAATAATTCTATTAAAGCCCTTAATAAACTATTAATAATAGTTAATAAATCCTAAGAAGGATTAGGTTTTTTTTACTAATATTAAGGTTTTCTATTTAATAATTACTATAATCTTTTACCTATCTATTTTAATTTTATTATATAAGATTTTA
>NW_022158772.1:4678-11930 GCF_000260195.1 Fusarium odoratissimum NRRL 54006
TAATATATATTTATAATTATATATTAAAATACTATAGGTATATTAATTAATTTAAAAGGCATAACTAAGTATTTAAATAGTTTATATTTTATTTAAAAGGCTATTTTCTATTTATTATCTTCTTTAATATAAATAAGATTATAAGTAGATTTAAGATTAAGGGCTATAAACTATTTCTTATTAAATAGGTAGTCCTTAAGTTTAATAATAAGTAATAGTAGTATTTTATTTTTCTTTATAATCTTATTAAGTTATTAAAAATTTATTATAAGTCTTAGCTTATTTAAGTTAGGTTTTAATATAAATATAATTAGATATCTTACTAAGGATTTTAATAGTCTAATATATCCCTATATAGTATATTATTTAATTATTTTCTAAGTATATTAAGCTTATCTTAAGATAGGTTATAAATAAGAAAGAATTTTAAATTCTTTTTATTTTTTAATATAATTTTAATATTATAATTTATATATTAAGGTAACTTAGTATTTAATTCTTCTTAAAATAGTTTCTTATAGATATAATACTTTAGTAATATATTCTTAAGTTATTTATTAGACTCCTTTATAATAATCTATTTTATTTATTTAATATCTTAGTCTAATTATCTAAACTATCCTTTAAGAGTTATTATTATTTATCTAATATATTTTATTCTGCCTTTATAGTATTTATATTATATTCCTTTTAAAATAGGTAATACTTTATTATACTTATCTTTGCTATTCTTATTAATTAAAATTTAAGATCTTATATTATTATTATTTAAATTATTTTCTTTATCTAAAGGGTAATTTCTATAATCTACTTAGCTAGTTTTTTAGTTAATTTATATATTATAATATTATAACTATAGAAATCTAAGTATTAAGTTATATTTTTATATTAAGATAATATTAAAGTTAATACCTTAGTTTTTTCTATTAATAAATACCTTAAGGTAATTAATCTCTTTAGTAATTCTTCTATTATTATAATTATAAATACTTCCTTTTTTATCCTTTATAATATAAGGTTTTTTTTTATTTCTTTATAATAGCCTTAATTTATTAATTATTTTAGGGGAAATAAAACTTATATTAGTTCTATTATCTATAAGTATATTTAGCTACTTATCCTTAATTCTAACTTTTAATTTTAGGCAGGTTTATTAACTTCCTTTTATAATTATTCTTAGAGCTTTTTCTAGGAGTTTATTTTCTTTTATTTTTTTATTTATTTACTACTTTATTATAAATAATATATACCTTTTCCCTATAGGTAATTTATATTATATTTACTTTTAATATAGTTAATATTATTAGGATATTTATATTAGATAATAAGTTATTATTAGTATATAGCTTTTATTTTTCCTATTTTATAATCTAAGATAATATTTACTTTTTCTTTTTTAATAAGAGGTCTTTCTTATTTAGATTCCTCTAGTTATTCTTATAATTATTATTTATCTAGCTATTAAATAGTATTTTATTTATCTTAAAATACTTCTTCTTCCTATTATATAATATTTTAATTAATTTAATTAAGTTCTTAGTTAAGTACTTTATCTTTAGTATTTTTAACTTCTTATTATACTTTTTATCTCTATTATATAATATATTAGGAGTTTTAAATATATATTAAAGCTTATTTTTATATTTTTATATAAGCCTTTAGTTTTATTACTTAAAATCCCTTATATTTCTTTATAACTTAGTATCTAATAGTATTAATAATTATATAAGATTTCTATTTCTAATATTTATTAATTTATACTAGGAAGTAATTATTTACTATTTTATCTTACTAGTATTATAGGTAGTAGTATTATATATATAATATTTATAATATCTACTTATAATTTAAATAATTTAGATATCTTCTTAAATCTTTTTTAACTTAAATATATTCTTCTAGTATTATAGGATCCTTTAGTATTTCTTTTATATATACTTAAATATAAATATTATTATCTTATTCTATAATTATATATTCTCTTGCAAATTCTATATACTTCTAATACTTATTATTCTAGAAATAGATTTTATATTTATTATATTAAGGTATAATTTTTATATTTTAGATTATCTAGTTTTCTTTATATGTAATATATCTAATATTAAATTCTCTCTAAACTTAGTAAGATTCTAGGTAATTTAAATTATTAATATATTAATTTAGTTATTTTAGGGTAACTCTAATAGGGATCTTATTTACTACTAAGTAAGGTCTTTAGTTATTTTTTATAATATTAAGTTTAATTTCTAGGTTAAGGTTAACTTCTTTTCCCTTTTTAACTATAAAAATAGTTTTATTATTATTATTAAGTAACTTATTTGCTATTAGTATTAGTTCTTATTTTAGTTTAATTTTTATATTTTACTTTACTTTTAATCTTTATTATTTTTATTATTTACTTTCCTTCCTTTTAAATTTAAGATCTTCTTATCTTTTTATATTATATGCTTTTTTCTTTACTTATTTTTTGCCTTTGCTTTACTTATAAATATCTATTATAAGAGCTATATATCCTAGGATAGGTTATTATTCTAGGTTTAAATATAAGTAGTATTTTTTAAAGGTTTTTTTTTTATTAAGAAATAAATCTTAGATATTAAGAGATAAATTAAAGTTTTGAATATATTTTATTAGCTTAGTTATATTATATTTATTCTTATAAGTTATATTAATAATTCTAATTACTATTTAGGGTTCTTTATATTTCTTAATTATACTAATCTTCTTATTTTCTAGAACTAGTCTATACTTCTAGTTAGTTTTAATAGGGTTTTTATATTCTAGATTATAATATCCTTTCTTACTATAGTTTTAGTAAGTAATTTTAGTTTTATCTTTCTTAGTTATTTTAATAGTTATTAATTTAGATTTAATACTATAAGAAGTATTATTATTTTATTTCTTTCCTTAGTTAGTATTATAATATAGTTTATTTCCTTATTATCCCTAGTTATTTTAACTATAGTAGATTCTCTATTAGAATTATATATTATTAATTTTAATAGCTTATCCTATATAATTAATTAGTATCTTAGGTCTTATTTCCTTATAAAGTTCTACTTAGATTATTTCTTTTAATTTATTAAAGAAGAATAATATTAATAGTTCTTAGTCTTATTTTAACTTAATAACTAGTTAAAGGAACTTAGTTTTATATTTTAATGCTAATTTAGTTTATTAAAGTATTTTAATTTTTTATTTTACCTAGCTTTTCTTATTAACTAATTTAAAGGCTTATTATAAGGCTTCTTTAAATACTATATAACTTTTATAAATTTAAAAGGTTTATAATAGCAGTTTATATTCTAGTTTAATAGTTATATCTTTTAATATAAATTAAAACTACTAGGCTATATTACCTTTAAGTTATCCTAAAGTATATATAACTTAGTTATTATTTTTATTAAATTAATTTAAAAAGTAACTTATAAAAGCTTAATACTAAGTAAGAAATATAGTTAGTTTTACTAGGTTTTTATTAAATAGTTTAAATATATTAGGTTTAAGGATTTCTCTTGTTTTTTTCTTACTTATAATAATAGTAGTAAGGTAGTATATTTCCTAAATAGTATTTTAGTAATTAGTAGCCTATTAAGCCTAGAGTATAATAGCTTTAATAAGGGCCTATCTAAGGTTATTTATTTTAGTTATTATATTAGTTATTTACTAATAAAGCTAGGTAATATTAAAGTTAATACTACTCTTAGAATTATTATTTATATCCTAATTATTATTAATAAGTATTAAAGTAATATAAGATATAATATATTACTAAATAGGGTTAATATAAGTAGCTATTATATTTATATTACTTAGTATTATATAATATAATTTAAATAAAAACTATTAATATATAATAATTAGTTTCTAATTATAAATAAACTAAGCTATATTAAGTTTATTATTAGCAGATTATATAAGGTATAATACTAAGCTTATTAAAATATTATATCTCTTAATAGTAGATTTAATATATATTAGGCTTAATTAATATAAAGAAGTTTTATTAATAGTTAGTAAGCTAAGTTTTATTTACTATTAAATAAATATATATATATACTAAGATATATATAAGTTAAATAAGATTAGTTTAACTCTATTTATATTCCTTTATTATATAAGTTAAATAATATATATTTAACTTATTATAAAGTAGGTAAATATTTATTAGAGAAAAATAATAAGGTATTTATCTTATATATATTAGAATATATTAGGTTATAATATATTAGTTAGGTAATAATAATAAATTAACTGCAAATTGCCCCCTTTTTTAGAAATTACCTTATAAAGGATTCTTCTCTTCCCTAAGCTTTAGTTAATATAATACTATTAGGCCTACCTAGCTCTCTTATTAAGGAACTACTATAATATATAAAGTTTAATATAATTTAAATATTTATTACCTCTTAGTAGGTAAAGCTTTATTAAGTTAATATTATTATAATTAACTGCCTTATGTTACGATTCGTGCCCGTAACAGCGCTGTAAGGCTTCTATAAGGTAGCTGTAGCACACCCATGATTGCTTACATAGCGATTATGGCCCGATCTTTTGCCCTGTGGTTTAACGGCTTGTGCAACCGTTACACCTTAATTATAGCCTAAACCTAGCTATATATAACCTAGCTAAAGAGTCTTACTTACTTTTTAGCTAGCCTTAATCTTCTTCTTATAACTTATTTTAAAGGTTACTTTTTTATTAACCCCTATAAATATTATATTTAAATTATCTACTATATAATATTATAACTCTAGCAGTTATATTATATATACCTTATAATTTTCTCTATTTAACCTATTAACTAGGTAAGGACTAATACTTATAGGACTAATAGCATTCTAGGACTATGTTGCTCTAGGACTAACGGCGACCTATTATAATCCTAGCAGTTATGTTATATATACCTTATAATTTTCTTTACTTAACCTATTAACTAGGGAAGGACTAATATTTATAGGACTAATAATATTCTAGGATTATATTATTTTAGGATTAATAATAACCTTATATTATATTATTTTAGTAGAATTACCTTTAGTATATAAAATATATTTATTAGTATTTTTATAGGTTTTAGCTTATTAGCTATTAATAAAACTTCTTTATATTAATTAAGCCTAATATATTATAAATTTATTATTAAGAGATATAATACTTTAATAAGCTTAGTATTATACCTTATATAATCTGCTAATAATAAACCTAATATAGCTTAGTTTATTTATAGTTAAAAACTAATTATTATATATTAATAGCTTTTATTTAAATTATATTATATAATACTAAGTAATATAAATATAATAACTGCCTATATTAACCCTGTTTAATAATATATTATACCTTATACTACTTTAATACCTATTAATAATAACTAGGATATAAATAATAACTCTAAGAATAATATTAACTCTAATATTACCTAGCTTTATTAGTAGATAACTAATATAATAACTAAAATAAATAATCTTAGGCAGGCCTTAGTTAAAGCCATTATATTTTAGGCCTAATAGGCTACTAACTACTAGAATATAATTTAGGAAATATATTAACTTACTATTATTATAATAAATAGGAAAGAATTAGGAGAAATTCTTAAGCTTAATATACTTAAATAATTTAATAGAAACCCTGCTAAATTAACTACCTTTTTTACTTAATACTAAGCCTATATAAGCTACTTTCTAAACTAGTTTACTAATAATAGTAATAAAGTTATATATATATTAGAATATCTTAAAGGTAATACTACTTAATAGTTTTAACCTATATTAAAAAAAATTACTATTATATTAAAAAATAAATTACTACTTAGAACTTTTTAAATTTATAATAATTATATTAAATTTAAGAAAGCTATATAATAAGTATTTAGGTTAATTAATAAGAAAAGCTAAGTAAAAAGAAAGATTAAAGTATTTTAATAAATTAAATCTATATTAAAATATAAAATTAAATTTCTCTAACTAGCTACTAAGCTAAGATAGGACTAAGAACCCCTAATATTATTTTTCTTTAATAGACTTAAGGAAATAGTTTAAGTAAAACTCTATAAAAAGGCTAGACCTAAGATACTAGTTAACTATATTAGTAAAACTATTAAAATTAATAATATATAATTTTAATAGAGAATCTATTATAATTAAAATAACTAAGGATAGCAAGGGAATAAACCATACTATAATACTAATTAAAGAAGGAAATAAAATAATAATACTTTTTATAGTATTAATTCTAGATTAATAATTATTAGAATAATTAAAAAAGATAAGTTTAAAATTACTTACTAAAACTATAATAAGAAAGGATATTATAATTTAGAATATAAGAACTCTATTAAGATTAACTAGAAGTATAAATTAGTCTTAGAAAATAAGAAAATTAATATAATTAAGAAACACAAAGAACCCTAAATAGTAATTAGAACTATTAATATAATTTATAAAGATGGCTATAATATAATTAAACCTATAAGATATATTAGAAACTTTAATTTATCTCTTAATATTTAAGACCTATTTCTTAATAAGAAAGAAACCCTTAAGAAGTATTACTTATATTTAAACCTAGAATAATAACCTATCCTAGAATATATAGCTCTTATAATAGATATTTATAAGTAAAGTAAAAGTAAAAAATAAGTAAAAAAAAAAATATATAATATAAAAAGATAAGAAAACCTTAAATTTAAAAAGAAGGAAAGTAAATAATAGAAATAATAAAGATTAAAAGTAAAATAAAATATAGAAATTAAATTAGAATAAGAACTAATACTAATAGTAAATAAGTTACTTAATAATAATAATAAAGCTATTTTTATAATTAAAAAAGGAAAAAAAGTTAACCTTAACTTAGATAATAAATTAAGTATTATAAAAAATAACTAAAGAACCTATTTAATAGTAAATAAAACCCCTATTAAAGTTACCTTAAAATAACTAAACTAATATATTAATAATTTAAATTATTTAAACTCTTGCCAAGCTTAAAGAAAGGTTAATACTAGATAAATTAGATATAAAGAAAACTAAATAGTATAAAATATAAAGATTATGCCTTAATATAATAAATATAAGAATTATTTTTAAAATAATAAAAACCAGAAGTATATAAAACTTATAAAAAAATAAGCTATTATAAAATAAGATAATAGTATTTATATCTGAGTTTATATAAAAGAAATAGTAAAAGACCTTATAACCCTAGAAGAATATATATAAGCTAAAAGGGACCTAAGGAGGTATTTAAA
>NW_022158822.1:0-10810 GCF_000260195.1 Fusarium odoratissimum NRRL 54006
GGCGATCTGAGGGGATCGCTGAGGTAGTTGGATCACGGTGATCCTGGATCACGGTAGCTCCTGGAGCGTCGTGATCCTATTTTGAGGTGATCTAGCTCTGATTGGCCCGTAACCGTTGAGGGGTTGATGCCTTGCATGAGTTTTTGTGGGGTACACGTGACGTAACCGCTAGGGTCGTAACAGGAAGAAGTTATATTATTATAGCAGGCAGCATAGGCATCTTTAAATAAAGATATATTAAGTAGATATAGACTAAGTATATAGTATCTAATCTAATAGATATAATTATTTTATAATAGAGGGAATATTTATTATAGGCAAAGTAGGTAATTAAGAAAGAGATAATGCCCCAGGATAGATAATATTATTATAGCAGGGTTAACTATAATCAGTTAATTAGGGGGCTTATTAGAGGTTAAAATAAAGGGTTTAATAGGTTATTTTCTAATATCTATAGTAATCAGGTTAGTAAGATAACTATAGATTAATAAGAATATTAAAGTCTTATACTTAGGCTAGGTATAATATAGATATAAGAATATAATTAGAGTTAAGGGTAAGAGTTAAAGGAGGAGATAATTTCTAGATATAAAAGCAGAAAAATAAAAGCAAATCCTATATTATAAGTAAATAATTAGATAATTACAATAAAAGAGACTTACAGTTAAATAAGAGATAGCGCCCTAAGATAGATAATATTATCGCAGTAGGGTTAACTATAATTGGTTAATCGGGGGGCTTATAGGAAGTTAAAATAAAGGGTTTAATAGGTTATTTTCTAATATTTATAGTAATTAGGTTAATAAGATAACTGCAGATTAATAAGAATATTAGAGTCTTATACTTAGGCTAGGTATAATATAGATATAGGAATATGATTAGAGTTAAGGGTAAGGGTTAAAGGAGGAGATAATTTCTAGATATAAAAACAGGAAAAGCAAGGAAATAAGAGAAAAATCCTTATTATAAGTAAATAATTAAATAATTATAATATAAAAGACTTACAGTTAAGAAAAAGGCAGTGCCCTAGGATAGATAATATTTCTAGTTAATTAGAGCACTTAATTAGTAAGTTTAAGGAGGAAAGAGTTAAGGTAGGTATTAGTATTAATAATCTATAATAAATATATAAAATAGGTAGGCCATATTATAGCTATTTAATTAGATAATTAAACTATAAAACACTTATAATTATTAAAAGTTTAGTATATAATCTGCAGAGAGGTATTAATAATTAAGATAGTTATTGCAAATAATAATAAACGGCAAAAAGGTCAAAGATATAATTAAGCCAGTAGAAAACAAATACCTTAATTAAATAAAAGAGAATAAAGAAAGAAAGAGGAAGAAGAAAGAAAAAGAAAATAAACCTGCCTTATTATTTAAATTCCTTGGTATTATTTAATTAAGTAGATTATTTATAAATCAAGGCCTACTTTTTCCTACTATATATCAGGAGCCTTATCTATAAACTTATACCTCTTCTCTTCCTCCTTTAATATAAAGATCTTACCTCTATTAAGGCATACTATCTTACTACTCTTTTAATTAGATTCTCTTTGTGATTTTTAGTAGTATTAACTGCCGACCTACTACTTATTATTACCTTTATCTTCTAGTTATTAATCCCTTTTCCTATATCTTTATTATAGCTTATGCCTATTTATAATAATTATCTAATTAGCTGCTTAGCCATTCCCTGTAATTATTATCTTTATCTAAGGTAAGTCTCTATTTATTATCTTAGCTAGCTTCTCTTTATGCCTTATATATTATACTTATTATTAGTCTTACCTATAGGCTATTACTACCTTATCTTACTAGTCTCCTTAATTAAGACTATTATTATTATACTCTACTAACCTAATCTACTGCCTACCTATTATATACTTACTAGTTATAACTCCTTTACTTATATCCCTAGCCACTACTAAGATAAGTCCTATTTATTAACTCCTATCTATAGTTTCTTACTTATAATCTCCTTTACTTATAGGATATTAACCCCTTTCCCTAGTATTAATATTAATTATAACTACTATATTTAAATATTAACTACCTAATTAGATACTTACCTATTATAATATATTTCCTAAGTTCCTAGTTTTCCTTTTTTAATAGTTCTACCTATATCCTTATAACTATATTAAGTTCTACTTAATCCTAATTCCTTAAGTATCTTAAGAGCCTTAAGCTTAAAGACCTCCCTAATATTAAGGCTATTACCTAACTGCAGATTAATATATTTATATTTAAGTATAATTAGCGCCATATATAAAATAACTATAGCCTACTTAAGTAACCTAACTAAGTCTTATATAATACTTACCTAATAATTTAATTACTTTATCTTAGCTTTTATCTTAGTTATAGCTAACTATCTAATTATATAGGCTTTAGAGTATTTTACTATTATATTATATACTAGGAAGGCTCTTAACTAATATAAGTATCCCCTGCTTATTAAGATTTACTTTAAATCTAATAAAGACCAGACTTTAATTAATTATACTATTAGCTTCTTCTATAGCCTTAGAATCTAAGATATTATCCTTAATATAATAATTAAGTTTCTATCTAAAAGATAAAGACTTAATAATATTTATATTAATACTAAACTTATTAACCTAAATAGTTATTTCTAGGATTAACTTAGGGATACTAATTAACCTATTTATGCCAAGGCCTTAATCTTATAGCTTATCGGTTTATATAACCCTTTTATATATAAGGGATATATCTAATTATATACTACCTAGAAGAACTAGAATAATAAGCACTTAATATATTTATTTTACTGCTATGCTTCCCTTAAGGGTATTATAGATAGTTGCTATATTAATTATATCTGGCATAGCTATATTAATTATATTTAGTAATACCTATAAGGGTATATATTATCTAATCTACTAGAAGGCTAATTAGCCTAGTCTTTATATAGTAAGGATAATATTAATATACCTAATCCTGCTGCTTTTATTATTAACTTTATTAATAAGCAGTTTATATCTTATTACTTATTATAATAGTTATTAGAGCTAATAATTATTTATTTATATAAGACTTTAGCGCGGTGTTATTATATATAGGAGCTTATGACCTTTTTTTTACTAAGCTGATAACCTTTTTAAGAAAATAGGGTTCCTAATATTGCAGTAGGCTAAGACCTGGCATAAAGATATATAACTATATAATTAGTTAATAACTATTTTTAAAATTAAGATAACCTATCTAGTTAATTTTATATTAAATCTTTACTTTAAAACTAGCGATTTTTAATATGGTTTACCTATATTAAAGCCTTAGCTAAATCTAAATTAACGCTTAAACTAACATAGAAAGCTTAGCCAAACTAAAACTAAAGCAGCTTAGAATAATAGCAGTTAGGTTAATATAAAAATAACCCTAAGTCTTAGATTAATATAAGAATAACCCTATATCCTTTAGTATTCTAGAAAACCATATAGCTAATACTATATTAGACTAAGACTTAGTAGTATATTAGAGAATTACTTAATTAGATAGTTATAGGTTTTAAAATTAGAATAGCTAGTCTATAGGGCGTTGCATAAGTGCTACTAGTTATATATAAAAATAACCCTAAGTAACTCAGTTAGTTATAAGAATAACCCTAAGGAATAACCCCAAGGGATCTAGGAGTAGAATTCTATCTGCTAATAAGATTACAGAATAAGAGTTATATACTCTTTAGCCTCTTTATTATTAACTTTATATATTTTCTTTTTATTAAGTTTATAATCCTAGTTTCTTACTTTTCTAGGTCTTACTCTATATACTTTCTTAACTATTTAATTATTTACTTTCTATTTAGAATATTTAAAATAAACTACTAAAATAAAATATTTTACTTATATCTTATTACTTAAGGTTATTACCTATAAGACCTGCTAAATTAGACTTTTTAGTAATTAGATTATTAAATATCTCTAATAATTTCCCTATAAGGTTACCTTAACTAAGGAAGAGAAATAATCTCTTTTATCTTAGCTAGGCTTACTTAATTATATCTAAAATATAGGAGATATTAAGAAGCTATTAAGGCTAATTCCTCTAAGATAACTATACTCTAAGCTTTAATTACTATAACTAAATTATTTTAAGTATATTATTATATAATCTTATTACTAAGTTTATATAAAGCTAAAGTATATAAATAACTATCTTAGGAAAGTATATTAGGTCTTACTATAAGATTATAAGAAGGGAAGGCTGGCTAAGGGAAAATCTATTACTTTGCTAAGCCTTAACTTCTAAATAGGGGTCTATTATTAACATATATTATATTCTAGTCCTTGCAGTAAGCTCTTTAAGGTAAATCCAAAGGCTAGACTAATAGAATTATCTAATTAGGAAGTTACTATTAAGGACTTCTTTAAGAATTACTTATTAATTATCTAGATAGATACTAATATAATAAAGCAGCCAGATTAGTTTATATAACTATCTCTATGGCTTAACTAACTTGGCTATATAATATATCTATAGGGCTTTGCTAATAAGAAGGACTTTTTATATAGGCTTATCTTAACTAACTTAGATTTAAGTGCTAAACTATTTAATAAATTTAATAACTTTATTTATCTAATAGTTTTTATTATACTTAATTAGCTGGTCTAGGAGGCCTAGGGTCTAATCTATTAATAAGAGGTTCCTCTTAATATAAGATTTAAGGTAGCAAGATATAATATTAATATAGCTAGCTAGAAGCTATTTAATTTCTATTATAAGTAAGAGATTAAGTAAAGATATATAATTATACTTAAGTAACTTATTATTTATGCTTTTTATTGCCTTACTCTTAATAATCTGGCTAAGAGATTATTATTTAAAGTTAGTTATTAGTAATAAAAGGTATATAATAACTTAATAGAGATTGGCAATAAACTGTAAGAGTAGTGGAAAGTAGTATAAGGGTAACTATCTAATTAGATACTTATGCGGCTAATAGAAGACCTTAAGTATAAGACTTTTAGGCTATTTATAGCTATTCTATGTTAATAGACTAAGGACTTAGAGTATAAAAGTATTATAGTCTCTTTTCTCTTTATACTTAGTATTACCCTAGATAGATTATAGTATTAGTATAATGCTTTTACCTTATAGCTATTTAGACTTATGGCTATTTCTTATCTATTAATTCTAAGAGAGGCCTATCTAATTAGATAAAATGCTATTAAAGCAGGGGTTTTTAGTAGTCTTAGTACCAAGGAAGCTAAGCTTAATATACTAGGTATCTTAAGTCTAATTAAATATTAAATATCTTAATATATACTTAGCAGTATGCTAGGGGCTAAAGCTATATTAATATAATATATCTTACGACTTTAAAGCTATAATATAACCGCTAAGGCTAATATAGCAGCCCTAGGTTATATTAACTAGGATAGTCTTAACCTCTTATTTAAAGGCATTAGGCTTTTACTTCTTAATTTAATATAGCTACTATAGTCCTCTCTTACTGCTACTAAATAAGTCTTATTTTAGGATCTTTTCTTTTAGTAAGACTACTTTATTCTTAATATATAGCTAGCTACTATTCTGGCTATACTATAGAATAAACTATAGGATAATATAAATAATAATATACTTAGCTATAAAGTAGCTAATAGTATATATAAAGTAGCTAGCAAAGACTTAAAGACCTAGCTAATTATATATATTTAAAAGACCCCTATACTTAAAGCCAGATAGTATTTAAATGCTATTATAGTAAGTATACCTCCTAGTATAATAATACTTTTTAGCTATCTAGAACTAGTTAATTAAATACTTAAGTACTTACTCTTTCTTATCTATCTCTTTGCTAGTCTCCTAGCTTAATTTACTAAGATACTTATTATATAATACTATAATATAGCTATAGGTAGTATTTATAATATCTTTATTAACCAGGGGCTAGTTATAATTATTATTAGTATTTATAAAAACCTCTCCTAGTTATAAAGACTTAAGGTTATTTATTAGTTTCTTCCCTAAGAGGTTGGCATACTCTTAATTTACTATCTTTAGCTTATTATGCCATTCTGCAAAGGTATCTTATCTAATCTGCCTTATAATTCAAACTAGGAATAGACTTTATTATTATTTCTCTAGAAAATAATAAGCTTAGCTAAAAATAAAGATAACTTTAAGGCCTAGCAAAGTAAAGTAATTAATTAGATACTTAATACTTTTTAATTTAATCTAGGCTTTCTTATTCTATTAAAAGGCCAGAATTAAGATTAAGGCCAAGGCTAAAGTCAGGGTTAGGCTAAAAAGGTAAAAGAAGCAGATATAATACTAGAGCCTAACCCTAATAATAAGTATATTAGTCTATCTATTAAAAGCTTTATATTAGTATATATAATATATATTATAAAGTATTAAGGTATAGTAATTAGTATAAACTTACTTAGGATTAATATATAGAGATATATCTCTATGGCTATTAGTTATTAGTTTATATAAGATATAGCTATTATAAGTTAGGGTTACTTTACTAAAGCTATAGATAGCAATAGTAATAGTAAAGTATTTAATTAGGAAGATATTAATAAGTATAATACTATTTGATATAAGCAGACTAGTTATTTAGCCTAGACCTTGGCTATAGTTTATAATTAAGGTATTTAAGAAGCCTACTTTAAGATATATTAGCAGTATAAAAGCTTCTATTAATTAAGTCAAAAGTAATATTATCTTCTTGGCTTTCTCTCTGCTTTATATAATATAGCTATTATACCTAGCTATAAGGGAGCCAAGAGGTTAAGGGCTTATCTTAATCTTAAGCAATTCTAGTAGCTTTAAATCAGCTAGTAGAAGTAATTATAGGGGATTAATATCTCTCTTAAGCTAGACTGGCTTTTTAATTAACTATCTGTCTTTAAGCCAGGTTAATATAAGGTTCTAATAGCTATAATATAAAACTAGAGTCTAATAGTAATAATATTACCTATTAGCAGTAGGAAGAGTCTGCTATTTTAGCTGCTAGTTACTAGTTGCCTTACTAGTATTATAGTTATTATTATCCTACTAGTTGCTTTTTAAGGTAACCTCTTTAAGTATATATAAGAGATAAATATCCCTATGGCATAATAGTAATCTAATTAGATAGTTAGTTATATTAGATTAGTCTTTATAATACTAGAGATAATATTTACTAAGCACTTTTAGGGTTATTTTAATACTCTATAGATATAGGCCTAGCTTAATTATATTATTATTAATAAGTATTATATTATCTTAGAGGGTATTCTAGCTTTCTGGCCTAAGCTATAAGAGCTTGGTTATCTAGCCTAGTATAGTATTTAAATAGTATATCTAATAGTAATGCTATTAATCACCGAAGAGGCTAAGTTCTTTAATCTTATCTATAACATGCCTAAGAGTGCTATATTCTTTTAGTTTCTAATAATAAGGCATAATATTAGATATAATATATTTAGCTTTAATATTTAAGGGGTTAATAATATAATAGCTATTACTATTACTGCTATTAGGGATTTAATTAATTAAATACTTATATAATATGCTAATATGGCTAAGGTTAATATTTATTACTAAACTAAGAAAGTAATATAGGTAATAGCTAAGATACTAGGTTATAAGGCATATTATAGTAATATAAGCACTAAAGATAATAAGGCATAATATTTATAAGATTAGATATATAGTATATATTGCAAGGATATATATTAGAATAGCCAGGTAATTATAATAATAAATACTCTTAGTCTAGGGATTAATATTCTAGATATTAGGCTTATTATCTATCTTAAGATACTATATAGGATAGGGGACTATAATTAGCAAAGCAGATATATAAGGCAAGATAGGCTTCTAAGCCAGGCGCTTATACTTTAAGCTAGACGAGGACTATCTAATTAGATAATAGTAGATAAGCTACTTAATACTAGCTGCTAAGAATTTCTCTTTAGTATATAATGCTATTAGATCTTACTTAACCGAGGTCTTAATAGATATTAAGACTAACTAGCTTATAAAGAGGGTAAAGAAAAGTATAACTTCTGCTAGTCTATGGACTTTTCTAGCTAAATATAAAGCCCCTAGCTTAAGAATAATAATAATAATAAGAAGTATAAAGACAAAGAGACTTAAGATATATAGCTATATTAGGAAGCAGTAAGCATAGTCTGTTATATAATCTTAGTCTAAGCCAGATAACAGAGGTCTAAGTTTAATAGGTTTAGAGATCTTCTATAAAGGCAACTATAACAAGGATATATCTTCTGCCATCTACTAGAGGTTAAATTATCTAATTATATATTAATACGCTGCCCCTACCACTTATTATAATAGTAAATTGGCCAATTCACCTTTTCTTTATATAGGAGTTTAGCGCGGCGCTATTATGTTATAGGTTAATTTACCTTTTTTAAACCTTGCAATTTACCTTTTCCTTAGATTATCGAAAAGTCTTACTTCCTATGGTTAGATTAATTTAAAAATAAACTATGTATTATATATCTATTTAATTAGATAGTTAAAGGTTTCTTTTCTCCTAACCCTTATGTTATTACTAAGATATTACTATAACCCTAATATTAATTTAGATTTTAATATAGTAGACCCCTGACCTAAGCTTATTATATTAAATCTAATTGCTATTTTAGCTTAAGCTAATTAAACTCTAATATTTAATTAATTAGTATAATATACTTATTTCTTTTAATTAATATTATCTAATTAGATAAAAAAATAATAGTAATGTCCTTCCCTGTATCCCTATTATTTGCTATATCCTTATTTTCTGCTATATCCCTGCCTTTATTAACTAATATAGCTATAATAACTATAGCTATTGCCTAATTTAATATACTTAATTAATGGCCTGCATCTCGATATAGGGGTTCTAGAAAGGATTTATAATAATAAACTAAGATATAACAGCTTTAGTAATTATAGCTAAAGCTCTATTAGGAAGTCTTAGATCCTTATTGGCAAAGAATTTACTTTTTATTCTCTATTATTATTTAGTCTTCTTAATAGTTATTATCTGTTCTTATTAACCTTTATTTAATATTATCTAAATAAATAAAATAGGCTATAGATATTATCCTCTATGTCCTTGTTAAGTAATACTAAACCTGCTTTTATTATCTATTATAATATAAATTCCCTTAACTTTGGTATATCTTTAATAAGTTGGTTATATTTATTAGTTACTTTATTTGCCTTTATTTAGTCTATTTAATTATTATTATCTGTTCTTATCTTGCCTTATTATCTAATTAGATAAAAAATCACTAAAAGAGCACTTTATTACCTATATTAAGTAATACTAAACTCGCTTTTATTATCTATCTTTATCTAATCTCTTTAATTATTATTATCTATTTTTATCTAATATTACCTAATTAGATAAAAAATATCAAGACTAGCAGTTTATTATCCCTATCTAATAACACTAAACTCACTTCTATTATCTGCTTTTTATCTTAAATTATCTAGTATTATCGTCCTTTATCTAGTCCCTTTATTATATCTATATATTTATAAATCACTATAGCATTATTTAACCTAATAAATTTCTAAGATGGTTTTTATTTCTATCTATTTACCTTTATTTAGTCTTATCTAGTATTACCTAATTAAATAAAAGTCTTTAAAAAAGTAATTTATTATCCCTATTAAGTAAAACTAGACTTACTTTATTATCTGCTTTTATCCCTATCTATCTACTATTATCCGCCCTAATACATCACGCCTAATATAAACTCCCTTAACTTTAATATATCTTTAATAAGTTAGTTAAGCTTATTAAGCCCTTTATTATTAACTATTTGGTTTTATCTGCCTTTATCTAGTCTTATATTATAACTATATATTTATAAATCACTATAGCGTTAATTAACCTAATAGATATTTAAGATAATTTTTATCCTTATTTATCCATCTTTATTTAGTCCCTAGTATTATTATTATCTATTCTTATCTAATATTATCTAATTAGATAAAAAATTATTATCCCTATTAAGTAATATTAAACTTGCTTTTATTATCTATTTTTATCTAGCTTTATTACTTTTATCCTTACTAATAGCTTAAGAAATATAAGGCAGCTAGGGCTTTTAATATACTTAGGAATACCTAAACTTCTAAACTAACTTACTTTTATTACCTATTATTATCTGCTCTTATTTATAACTATCTAATTAGATAAAAAACCTCTAAAGAGGAATTTATTATCCCTATAATGTAATACTAGACTTACTTCTATTATATGCCTTTATTTAGTCCCTGTTATTATTATTATAGGTTTATAAATCACTATAGCATTAGTTAACTTAATAGATTTGCTAGATGATTTTTATCCCTATCTATCTGCCTTTATTTAGTCTATTTTATTATTATTATCTATTCTTATTTAATATTATTTAATTAGATAAAAAGTTATTATCCCTATTAAGTAATACTAAACTTGCTTTTATTATTTATTTTTATCCCTATTTATCCGCCTTTATCTAATCCCTTTATTATAACTATAGGTTTATAAATTACTATAGTATTAATTAACTTAATAAACTTCTTAGATGACTTTTATCCTAATTTATTTGCCTTTATCTCTAATTATCTGCCTTTCTCTGGTTTTATTTAAAACTATCTAGTTAAATAAAAATTCTCTAGAAAAGCACTTTATAGCCTATATTAAGGGATATTATCTGCCCTTTTATATTATTTATAATATATATTCCCTATCAACCATTCAGCTACGACTTTGCATGCTAGGTCGTAGAAAATGCCATAGAAAAAAAAACCACGCTATTGAACTATGGGGGGCAAGGTCGTA
>NW_022158823.1:0-10671 GCF_000260195.1 Fusarium odoratissimum NRRL 54006
TAGCCGATGCTTCAGCGATAATTCTCCAATGGTCATCGCTTTCTGACTAAGCTATATACATGATGTTATTCAACAAGATCCGCCGATTAGCACTGATCCGTGACAACCTCACTGATCCAGTAACCACGCTCAAGTATATAAACCACACTCCTTAGCACTTTCATAGACTCTAGTTCACCAGCTATCAATAAGACCTCTTTACCTCAATAAGCCTCACCCGCTCTATTGACTATTAAGAAACGTGACACTTCGCTACCGCTCTGTATCGCACCCTGCAATTCTACCAACATACACCCAGTACGGACTAGTGTATTACCTTGAGAAATACAACCGTCCCACGAATTAAATACTATTTTAGCGGTATTATAAGATATAGTAATTAATATAATGGATATCTTTAATATATTAGACGTTTTAAATAGCTCAAAGAGTAAGAAAGATGCTATCTTTATTTAAAGATTGTAATATATTTGGTAATAAAAAAGTACTAAATTAAATAGAAAATATTAATAACAGTAGTAATAGGAGATAAGTAATATAATTCTAGGTTAAGGCTAGTACTATAATTCTCTTATATACTATATATCATATTAGTGTTATTATTTTGCCAAGTATGTGACTGATCTTATTCACTGAGAAATCTCACGCAGGGAAGTACGGCAAGGGGATTGTAAAAGGCGCATTATGTTTTAAGCTGTTAAGGCTTCACACTAGTGACTGGGGCTCTTCATAGACTGCAGGCGGATTTATGGCAAAGATGAAGCTTTATGAACCTCCGAACGTCTTAAAGGGTGTACATCCACCCATCCATACCCTCATTCAGGCGCCCAGCCTCCCGGGCTGCTTTGTTCCGCCGAACAAAGTACAGGTCCATGATGATGATTAAGGCAATGCTTATCATCGACATTGCGAAGGTTACCCACACGCCGCTCTAGCTTCAAGCATCAGTTTCAATTGCACTATCAATTGATCGCTTGGAGGAGGCTTGACCTACGGTATAGAGAGGGCTCTCCTTGGCCATGAACACGACACTAGCGATGATGCCACCTGTGCCACCACCAATGAGGCAAGTCGCCGAGGCCACTGCCCTCTTGGAGTGAGATGTGATATTGTTGGCCTGAAATGATAGAACTCCTGGAACACAGAACTGGAGGAAACCGAGGCCTAAGCTCGGAAAACATTCGTCAGGAAACTGCTTTGCGATGGAACAAAGAGAAGACTCACCGAGGAATGCGCCAAAGTACCTGACTGCATTTGTATTCGCATACACAGTGGTCAGCATACCCGCGGCTGTGATCAACTGGTGTATTGCAATAATGGGGCCTCGCATCTTCAATCGATCGCCTAACCATCCAGAGAACAGGGCCATGACAGCAGCAAGAACATAGGGTGGCGCGCTTAGCAGCATTGAGTTTGTCCGGCTATACCCCATGCCATCGCGAAGAATAATAGGGAGGAAGTAGCTATATGCATAACCTGGTAAAGTCGAAGCCATCAAGTTAAAGGCCCAAAAATATAATTTCCAGTCCTTAAGATGAGTTAAGACTACAGCCATGGTGATCTTATCTTCGACTGCATCTCCGCGATCACTGTTGAGTCGCGCAATGATAAATTCCTGTTCAGAGGGACTCAGAAACTTGTGCGCCCTGCTAGGGAAGTCGACAATGATAAACCGGCCCGCAATGCAGACTGCACAGGTGACAGCACCTTCAATGATAAAGATCCCTATTTCGGGCGGGTCAGTCTGAGCCAGCCTTGACCTCGTGTGAAAATGGACAAACAAAGAGGGGAGGATTCGGGGCTGAAGTCGCAAGTCAAAGAAGAAAAGTCATGGGTGTAAAAAGTGGGTAACCTTACATCTCCAACCGCTCAGTCCGGCCTGGCCTCCAAGTTTGCTGAGGGCAAAGGCTAAGATATTGGCGAAACCGCTCGCGATGACCGAGAGAATCCAAAAGGCAGACATCCTCTTGCCTACTTGGAAACGGGTATACCAGCAGGTGATAAGATAAGTACATCCTATTGCCCCCCTTTTAGCAAAACAGCAATTGAGTAGGGGGAGGGCAAGGATCTGAAGCTACGCACCTGGCAGAAAGCCAGCTTCCATCACTCCAAGAAGAGCTCTGCAGACAGCCATTGTACCCCAGTGGTGGGTGAAGCCCATTCCAATAAGGATAACCCCAAAACTTAGACCCAGAAACGCGAGCCAATTTGCCGGGCCTGCTTTGGGAAGGATGAGGTTCTAGTCAAGCAGTATTAGCCGCGACATCTGGTTGAGTAGTAACCATGGAAAGGTGTGAATGTACGCTGGGGATCTCGCAGAGACTACAGGGGATTAGCTGCGAATACCAGTGACGCAGGATTCACCTGAGACGAGAAAGCAGACTCACATATACGCAACAAAAAAAACCATGACAATGACAGTATACCGATTTCCCACAGCGAGCCCAAGCTCCTCCTGCATACCAGCGACAAGAGCAAGGCCCAAGTTGGTTCGATCGATCAGCGAGATAGAGTACATGAGACCCAGGATTGGCAAAAGTCGAAGGTCTACCTGGCGACTTGATGTATCAACGTCAGCAATACCGGACTACCCAATCACTAATCTAGTCGAAGTAGACGCGGGCGCTAGACGTACGTTACTTTCTTCTGTTCTGTCGCGCTGAGAGCCTCGTACATACTGCCATTTTCGGCATGTACATGATCGAAAAACTCGTCGGCACGCTTCCCTTCCAAGCCGGCAGGGCTGCAGCGATGGTCCTCTGGTATGCAACCGGCATCGGAGGCGGAGGGGTGATTATGCGGCGCCATCACGTTTTTTCAAGGGCTGCTTGCGTTCTCCAAGCGTGGATAATGCTAAATGGAAGGCTTAGTATTTGTAGCGTACCAGAAAGAGAAGGGAATAGCAAATAGTGCCTGCCGCGAGGACTCACTTTAAGTAGGCATGCGATACCACCAAGGGTGGATAGAAATAGACCCAGCGAGACCCATGGCATGTTCGGCTGGAGTAGAAACAAAATGTGGGGTAATCTGCTAGCGTTGGACTCCTTTCGGCATGTGGAGGCTGACAATCTAGGGCTTTGGTTAGTTAGGAGCCGGACCTTGAAACTGAGTCAGGTGGGTTGAGTCAGATGCCAAGGCGCGATCCGCGAGCTACGAATGCGGGGACGAATAAAATTGCAGACACTGATGGGTCAGATCATGGATGGCACGACGTATTGCCCCTTCCCCCAGACATGCTACATCTTCCACTTGGCAATCGGAAACGCAGAAATGAACAGTGCCTAGGGTCCGCGGCGGGTCTATTTACCCGGCTAGGCAAAATCGAATCGAGTTTGATCAAATCAGCCTACAAATCTGCCAAGAAAGTCATTCCGGCAGAGATCTCCACGATCGAAAGAGCCAGCCGAACTCAGTAAGTTTTTCCAGCGCAAGTTCAGTTGAAAGAACATGGCAGCAGCTTGATAACTTTGTATTGACGGCTTTGCTACTGAAATCTGCATGTAGAAACTATGGCGAGCCTCGACATGTCTTCCATAAGGGTCAATTCAGTGATCCCTCAAAGCTGTAAGCCTAGATAGATGGTCATTATATACAGGCCTTTCTGACATACTATCCTATTGGAAAGCAAAGGAGACAGTAAGATAGGCCAATGTAAGAATAAATATAGCGGGGAGAAAAGATTTACCTTAAAACGGAGCTCAGAAAATGAAAATTCATGGACCCTTTCCCGCTTCCAGAGTTAACTGTTATGCAGCACATTTGATCAAGCTTCATGGTCCGTTCGTTTATGACGTTAGGAGGGATTGTCAATTGAGCTCATCAAAAATAAATTGAATGATAGCTATAGCTTTGACTCCATCCACACAGGGGATCTTTTGTCCACAAAGGCAGCCAGACCTTCACGTATGTTTTCACCCTGTTCAAGCAAGCTAAAGTACTGCCGGAACCACTGCTCTGTCGCTTCCTCAACATTTGCCGTCTCCCAAGCTTGCCGCAAGCCGGCTCTCGCACAAACGATGGCGTCAGGACTGTTCTCTGCGATCAGTGATGCATAGCGCAACGCTTCGTCGACGACCTTGTTCATAGGAACCACCTTGTTGACAATCCCCCACGATTGCATTTCCTGTGCAGAAAGCCGTCGCCCCGTGAGGACAATCTCAGAAGCCACCTGCATCCCGGCAGTATGTACGATCCGTGTGAGGGCCCCGCCCGTAGGGGCCAGTCCGCGTTTAACCTCGGGGAGACCAAAGATTGCCGTGTCTGCAGCAACAACCAGATCGCAGTTGACAGCGAACTCGCACCCACCGCCAAAAGCAAAGCCGTTGACAGCTGCAATGATAGGCTTCTTCCCTTTTCGGCGCGTGAAGGGAGTGACGCCTTCTCGCACGCCAAACTGCTCTCCCTTACCCCCCTCCAGTGTACGCTGCCACTCTTTGAGATCCGCGCCAGCCGTAAATGCTCGCCCTGTTCCGGTAACGACCAAGACGTGGAGAGTAGGCTCAGCATCGTACCAGTCTAGAACCGAATCAAGCTCTCGCAGGGCCTCTGAAGAAAGGGCGTTTAGGGAAGAAGGACGATCCATACGAGCTAGAAGAACATGTTTCCTTTCATAGGAGAGCCGCAAAAAGCTTAGCCCTGATGGTGGCTCAGTTTTTAAAGAAAGTAAGGCCGACATGCTGAAGCTTGAGTGGAAATAGACCGCGGCGGAGAAAAGCAGGCTCGTGTGGGCGTGACAGTGAATTGTTGGTTTTAGAGGCAACTGGGTGATACGTTATTACAATTATGATTGAAGAGCAAGATTAAGCCGTTATAAAATAGGCTATGAACCTAACAACTTTAGTGGACTTTCTCCTCAATCCTCAGTTCTGAGAAATAGGAGGCTTTGCGATGACGATCAGGACGGAGGATAGGCAAGCGGGGAACTGACTCTACAACACTGACTCAGAACCGAAGTCACAGCTCTAGGAACAACTCGCCTAATCCCCTCTCAGACGCCACCCGGCTGTGGCCCCCGCCATGGCCACACTTAACTACAGTACAGGCTCCCCTGCCATTTTTATCACATCAACAGGGCATCCCCGGCGACCTGCCCCGATATTGCCAAGGTTATTCTTACGATATGTAGTATCATTGATATATATGTGATAACAAATCCCAACGATGAGTCTTGAATGTTCTTTCATTCACACAATATCCATCTTCAAGTTCCTCTCCTTTTCATAACTCATGCCGTTTGCTCTTGCTGCTGCGATGCCCTGTTGGCCTCAACATTCTCGACGCCCCAGGTCTTCGGTACCAAGATACTGTCCCTTGAGGCCAATCTCGTCTCCAACTTCAGTTATGATGTTCCAAAAGGATGGCGATTTTCCTAACCATCAACTAATGTACAGAATATCACGTTCTGTAACATAACGGTATCCTATACGCATTATGGTAAAGATGATACTGTCAAGGTTGAATCTTGGCTACCTGCGAATGACTGGAATGGCAGACTACAAGCTGTTGGAGGCGGAGGTTGGGTTGCCAGGCGCTTCGCAATCTCATAGGCGGCCATGGCAGGCGCAGTGACGGACGGATATGGCACCGTGACTACCGACGCCAGCCTAGGTAACCTATACCAATCTCCCATGCAAGAGTTGAATTGATGGGATCGAGGATTAATGTCACGAACCCACGTGATCGCCCGTCGACATGACCGTGATGCTGTAAAGGGTTTCCAAGATGAGTCTAGCGGCTGTTAAACCATGTGGTCAGATTTAACAGCCGCTAGACTCATCGAGTGTCGCATATCACTGCTAGGTTCGTGCTATCAAGGGCAAGGATCACAACCATCGTGATGGCTTTCAAGCAGGCCTGTCATGGCATATACACCAGATTGGATCAGTCATTCCAAGTGAAAGTTGTGGGGCTTTGGGTGATTATGGAATCTGGTACAAAACGGAAAGAGCTTAGTACAAAGGCCCTCTGGGGTGTGCCTCCCCGGGCGAATACCTAAATACCTACCTAAATACAGCGCCCCGAAGAGTGTTGGAGTCGCGAAAGTAGAGGCCGCGCAACGGCTCGCAATGTCGGAAGCGGAAACCATGATGCTTTGGAGATGCTCGGTACGATAACCGTAAGACATGGTGGCGAAGCTTCGACTTAAGTAGTATTGTTCACAATGCGTTGAGGACTCTCAGGCTGTCGTCATGCTTTACAATGACGACATCAGAGTCCGCAAGGAAAGGGACCGATATTGAATGTGGGTAACTTGAAAACCCAACCTATAGTTTCCACCGAGGAGAGCAAAACTGCATTTTCAGGATGACACTTTTTAGGTTTGATCTCCATCTTTTGAGGACATTACACTGGCAATCGGGGTTGTGGGGCATCGTATCAAATACGACAAATGCAGGGTGCGGCTGCATTAGGTTTGGTGTGTGATCCTCTCCACTCAAGGGCCTTGAGTTATGGGTCCAAATGCATTAGATTATTGATCCTAGCGCCAGTAACCAATTAGCGTCCTACATCCTCGGTGGCTTGACTCAGCTCTGCTCCATAGTGCGCCCTCTCATCAGCGTTTGAAATTTCATCGCACTTTTACATCCAGCCAGTAGAGCTTAGTTGATCCATTGCCCTAGCGTGTGGCCTCCCAACTCTTAGAACGACCAAAAAATTAATATCATTATCAGATGTCCAATAAGCAAGTATAATCTGCTATCGGTCCCTGGTATCACAATGAGCAAGACTCAAGAGACTGAACATGCCCATGCTCTGGGATCTCGCTGTCCCTGTCGTCCTGCCCAACGCAGATCGCACAAGAAGTCTCGAAATGGCTGCCAAAATTGCAAGCAGCGAAGGATCAAGGTTAGTCTGAGTTGCTTCTCTAACCCCCATTACCATTGTCGTCTCCCAACAAGATCTCATGCCATACATAGTGTGATGAGAACAAACCGGCCTGCAAAAAATGCTCTCATCTCTCGCTGCCCTGCAGCTTTGATTCCGCAGGCAATGCAGGAACAAAAACACTGGTCGTTCCTACTGGCTCACGCAAACGAGGCCGGCCCCTTAAGTGGGCATCAAGTCCCGACACTTCCACCCAAGCTTTAGCGCCAGTTCCCATCGACCCCAAGCTCTCCTCGCCCGAGACGCCGAGCCAGCAAAGCTTGCCTTTGAATGTTGACGATCTTCGACTTTATCATCACTACATTACCGTGACCTCACTCACTTTTGGAGATGACGTCATGTGGCGTGATAAAATCCCACGCCTCGCTTTCGACAATCCTTATATCCTTCACCTGATGCTCGCTCTTTCTGCGCTCCATCTAGCGCGACTTCGGACCATGGAAGCAACCAAGTATGAGCAATTGGCAGAGCAACATCACTCTATAGCTCTATCTCATGTTACCAACTTGCTTCCTCAAATCAAGCGAGAAAATTGCTCAGCATTATACATTGCCACTGTACTTGTTTGTAACTACGCCTTTGCAAAGCCACCTAAAAATGGCCACCTCCTTGTTCAACGTGATGCGACTGAAACCGCTTGGTGGAATCTCTTTCGTGGCGTTCGCTTCGTCATAGAGACCATGGGTTTAGCGGCGATATTTTCAGGTCCTATTGGTCCCTTTCCCCCGGAAACCACGTCAAATGTACCACCGCCCGTGGGTAGAGCTGGATACATCGCTTGGGAAAAGCCTCTCGCCGACTTGAGTATGATGATTCACTATTCTCAATCCTCAGGGCTTCCAAATCTAGTCGAAATTTGTGAGGCTCTTATATGCTGTTTTAGTGGTGTCTTTGGAACCGCCGAGCAGCCTCAAGATGTTACGCATGGGAAAATGCATGTCGTTATGCGATGGTTATGGTTCTTAGAAGATGACTTTACAAAGCAGGTCGAGAAACTGAATCCCCAAGTTCTAGTTCTACTAGCTTACTTTTCTGTACTGGTTCAAACGTTAGAATGCTTTTGGTATATGCGAGGGTGGGGTTATCGCATTTTGGAGAGCATCGCGGAGCAGCTTGACCCAGGTTATGCTGCATGGATAATTTGGCCAAGGGATCAGTTGGAACTGGGTTGCCCTAACGATTTATCTAGCCTGGACTGATGTACGTTTCCTTGACGTTTATCCTACTTGCCATGGCCAAGGTATCAGCCAAGTCATTTTCCTTCTATATGTGTTTGAGGCGGAAGTCTAGCTAGCTCTTTACTTTGAGCGTCGTATTCTATACGACGTAGAGCAAGTCAACGGAAGTGGCGAGCAATACGATAAATAGATGAGGATACGACCAACGTTGGTCGAGACTAGCTCCGTCTGTTCGGCCACAGCACATCCTTTCAACGTGCGTCCACGGATTTATCCCTATACTGGCATTGAATATCATGTTAATAGTTTGAAACCATCTTCCAGAAGGCGTTGCCAATAATCAGCCAGGTGATCAGATAACATTCAAGATTACGAAGGCGATAACAACGCCAACAATCCCCTAATCTAGTCACAATTGAATCACCTTGAGGAGGTTAGACGGCTTCGTAGCAGCTGCTCTTGCAGCATGCTTCAACATCGGTGCAGGTTCTGCGCTTGTGGGTGTACCATCAGTCAACGATAGACCATTTAGATCACGGTCGACTGTGTGGCCGTACATGTTTTGACCTTGAAAGTGCATACCCTAGACCCAAGCTATTGTAGTGATTTTAGAACCCTCCAGGTAACTTGGACCTGGGAAGCCTGCTCTCGGCGGCATAATCCGGTTAGCGGATGTTGATGTCAACACTACGATCCCTTCAGTAGAACGCAATGATTTTGGCGCTCCAGCATCTCTTCGTTTCAATAATTTTCCGCTTCGCATGGCTCGCGAGGATTGGTGGCATCGCTATACGCTGCAAACGGGACCCTCCTGGCTCCATCACTGACAGGATCACTTAATCAGACGCTGAAGGCCTTTATTCTCAGTGAGAATGGAGACGCCAATATTCTGAAAGTTCTTGAAGAGGGTCCTTAAGCCAGAATAGATAATCGCTGCTTCATGTCACTTTTGCTCTCCTACCGCTATCGCTTGCTCTCTCGACCAGGGTTTTATGGCTTTGATCAACTCCGTGACAGCGACGGTCAGCCAATTTACACCCCAGCGAGGCGGCAGCTCTCGTCTCTGAAACTACCAGCGGTGGTGGTACCCACACAGGACGCTTGTCGGGAAAGATGGTTGTTGTTGACAATCTATCTTTTGCCCAATAATCGGTGCATAGGAATAGAGATAAGCGTCATCAAATATTTAGGATATCGAAAACAGAGTTATCTCAGGGCATGCATTCACGCAGGTAGGGCTCCTCCATGTTAAAATTTTAAGCGGGGTCTAAAATAATGACGTGTTTCCAGATGTAGTTCAAGTAGAGAACCCTTACTGGGCTGGTTCTACAACTTTTCAGCCCGAGCCCAGGTCGCTTCGCTTCGAAATCTGCGTCCTGAATTCAGCCTGACCTCAGAGCCAGCTTAACTTGAAGTGGTAATTAAGAGCTTAGCTCTAGTAATGGTGGTATATTTTTGATGTGTTGAAGTTTCACCTCCGACCTACTCGATATCGAGAACGCGGGGCCCCTTGCATGGTATATATGTATTACCACATTAATGCTGCGTAATGAAGCACAAGATTCATACTTACACTAGCAACTTCGACAGCCAGAACCTATCAGCTTCACTCGCACCAAGAATGCATCGAGAGACGGATTGAGATACAACACCAGCTCTGCTGCAGAAACTGTACGACCCGCCATAGACGAGGTTTGGGCAAAGTCGGCATTTTCAGTCCCTTCGGACTATGGATCTTGACAAACCTTATCCCTTAGCCTTGATTATAATTACGAATGAGCCATCTACTCAATCCCTTCGTCACTTGTGTAACTCATTGAAAGAGCTGTCCGGACCATGGACAGCATTATCGCTCGATAAGTGTTACACCCGAAGCTACAAATATCTCCTAGATAATATTACGGCGCGCAGTGGTGGCAATCTTGCTCATTCTATTCAAAGGGATTTCGGAGATAGTTAATAATTTGTACAATTCTTCTGCACAGCCAGTTAGCCGTGTTAATAAACCAACTCTACGAGCCTCAAGTGGCGCTGATATCATCACCTACCGAGAGCTGCACCAGTTTGTCAGCATATTCCAGCTACCAGCCGAGTCACACGAGAAGAAAAAGCCAGTAGTTTCCATTGCGCTACCAAATTGTCCCCTTCTCGCAGCAATACACATCGTCGTCACCACTTATTACACAGCACCTCCAATCAATCTGGCTAGCGGTTCTAAACACTTCCGAGCAGACATCTTATAGGCATGGGCGAACTGCATCTTGACAACTAAGGAAGAGTATTCCAACTTACAGATTGACGCTGTGTGAATTTTAGGAAACAACATTAAAGTCTTCATAATAGATTTGTGTCATGGAGAGCCCAGATAATACGACGCAACAGCAGATTATCCGTCCTTAGCCTCAGAAAGCCTTGTTTGATGTTTACTGTAGCACTCGAGATTGGACGGCTTGTTGGCCTTGCGTCGCGTAGGGTGTTGGAGTTACCGGGCAGGGCCTTGGGTTCACTTCTTATAGACTATTCGTCCCTCAATTTAAGTTATCTATTTTTGCACTCTATACAAAGCCATTTCATTTGGTTAGGCTCTATTATATATATCCTATGGCTC
>NW_022158824.1:0-10178 GCF_000260195.1 Fusarium odoratissimum NRRL 54006
GTTTCTGTGTAGGTAAGACTCTAAGCCACTTACGGCCTAGATAGCTAGCATTCTCTAGCCTGGCTTGCTTATAGGTTATAGGGAGGTCTTGGAGGAAGGTTTCTAGCTTAGCCTCGTTTAACTCTTTAAAAACCTCTTTAGCTGATTTCCCTTGGTTTTGACTAGGGTTTTGGGCTTCTGAGGTAGATAGAGAGGGGTAAGAAGTAAAAAAGCTAGTAATACCTGTAAGGATCTTCTTAGCTGTTTCCTTAGCTGCCTGATATAGGCCTTGGGCTAATTCCTTATGCAGAGGAAGCCCTAGACCCCCTTCCCTTACAGGAAGGGATAAGAGATAGGGATCAGGCTCTTTAGGACGCTCGGCTGGGCTCCTAGCTACTAAGGTCATAATAGCTTCCTTGATAAGGATATCGGCTCTTTCCCATAGGTCAGATAGACCTTCTGGGTTAAGTTGCCGAAGGAGGTGTCATAGAAGGAGGTGGATACTGCCTCGTAGGAGAAGAAGGGAGTGTTGCTTAGGCAGGTCCTGACAGGGTGGCGATCAACGCAACGTCAATCAAGAGGTTATCAACTAGGTTAATATCAATCAACTCAACCCAACTCAACGGAGCCTATTCTTACTAATCAACCAACTCAATATTATCACGATATTAAGTTAGTTACATTAGCAAGGTTAATTAGGTATTATAGCAATATTCCCAGAATCCGGTGCCAGGTAGCTTAATATAAGGTAGGTTAGATATTAGTATTTATTAGGAGATACTTCTTACCACATCTAATTATTCTTTTAATTTAGGTACCGCAGAGCACTCCTTAACATGGCATTAGCTTAACACGTTAACGCATCAGATGCGAATCACGCCATAAGTAATTCGCTTATTCACCGACTTTTGCATTAGCACCAGTCTGACCTCCTGTTTACGACTTGCTTCTCTGGCATCCCATTTCTTCGGCTTTAATATGTCCTAAAGTTCAGATTTTAAGACTATGAATTTCATAATAGCTTCCCTTTTTACACCAGACCCCTTAACACCAGCTCTATTAACACCCAAGCCATCTATACCAGCCGAAGCTCGCGCCACTCGACGAGACGAGGATCAATTATTCCGACACTTCCGTGGCTACACGTGGTCTCAACGAAGCAGAAATACAAAATCATAGGTATAGGAATACGGCTTCGATATCAAGAAGGACTCAGAGTAGCAATAGGTCTGCAGATTATATATTAAAAGGAATAGGCCAAAGCCCGGCAATATAGTTACTATTAGCACCTAGAATACTAAATAGCATCTCTAGGACTACTATAAAATTTAAGACCTCTCTAAAAAACAGTCTGCGCTAATATCTCAAAAGAAACTATTAATAGGATACTAAATAATAATAAAAGCCTTTAACCTCGATCTTAATATGCCCTAAGAGTAAGTAATTATAAACCGCCTTATTAAGAGCTTTAATAGGAATATCTTCTAGTATCTAGTAGCTAAATAGATTATTAAGAGTAACCTATCCTTCTAAGAACCTAAAAATAAGAGGTTATAGGCTATTTTTAAGTACCTTAACCCTTTTATCGTAAGCATAGATGCCTATATCAGTTATAATATAGTTTATAAGTATGCTATTACTAAGTTTAAAAAACATAAAGGGAAGGTAATTAAGGTATTAAGAAATATACCTGGGTTAATATATATCTTATTTAATGGCTAGAGATTATAAAATAAGTATACTTTATATAGTATTACCTGCTTTTTTTAAAATAAGGATAATAAGGCCTATAAGCTTATTCTAGGAGTATCTAAGCTAATAGTTTAGCACTTCAGGGCTAATATTAAATATAAGATTATTAAAATACTTAAGTTATATAAGATCTTAGAGGAGAAAATTAAGTACTTTATGCTTAATAACATATAAAATAACAACACTGTAATAAATACTATTAGGGAGAGATTTAAGTTCTATGGCAAGGAATAGCAAGGCCGTTGCTTTGGCCATGTAATTAATCTTATGGTTAAAGCCATTCTCTTTAGAAAGGATGCTAATACATTTAAGTCTTAGTTAGGGCATAGAGACCTCTTAGCTACGGCTAAGTATAAGCTTTAGCAAAAGAGAGGTCCTATTAGTAAGCTCTATAATCTTATAGTTATAATCTACCAATCTGATCTACTTACTATAATTCTCCGAAGTATCTAATGGCTAAAGTTTAATATATCTAAGGATCCTTAGGTAAGAATTTAGAAGCCCCTTAACGTGGTTATTAACAACAAAACCCGCTGGCTATTACAGCTATATATAATCTGCCGCACCTTAAAGCTTTAACCTTACCTCGAGATATTAGTCTTAAAGTATAAGCAGGAATAAGAAAAGGATAATATATTAAAGCAGTTAAAGCAGCTTAAGGCAAGCATAATTATGCCTACTATATATTAAGACAAGAATAAACTCGGCGATAAGGACTAGGCCATTCTAGAGGCATTCAGGGATATCCTTTAGAGCTTCGAGGATGCAGTTAAGGCGCTTAAAGGTAACAGGATTTAGCAGAAATATAAGCAGGGATATTTTAAGTCCTATAGTAACATATAGGATATAATCATAGGATATAAATTCCTACTAGCCAAATTAGAGAAAGCTAAGGCTATAGTTAATTAATATCCTAAACCTAAGCACTTTAAGGTTAATATTAACCTCAGCTAGAAGAAGCTTAATAAATACTATAATAAACTAAATAAGACTCTAATATATTATACCTCGCTAGCACTCTACCCTGCTTATTGCTAGGGTTATTTTAAGATAATATAGTCTAGATATCTAGCATAGATTTCCAAGGCAAAAGATATAATACAGTCTATTTAAGACAGAGGATATAAGATATTAGAAATTTCTACAGAGGATAATAGTAAACTAGCCGCAAAGCATCAGCAGATACAGTATTATTCTCCTTTTAAGCAATATAAGGATAAAGCTTAGATATATCCTTGCAAAGAAATAGACTCTAATAATACAGAAGATAAGTATACCAGGTAGCAGAAGGATATATTACCTACAGATAATATAATTCAGGATCTGCTTAAGTATTAGTATATATAGCTATTTAAGTACCCTAGGCTATTACAAATAGCGGTAGACTTTATAATAGTCTAGCCAATAAGCACTAAATGCAAGAGACTATTCTCGGCGGTAAGGCGCATAGTAATACCTCTTCAGAATCAGCTGGAGGCAAATACTATTGCTATTTGCCAGGTACTATAGTTATAGCTGCAGGCAGGCATTATAGAGGAAGTTAATCCTATGCTGTTAGATAAAGTGGATAATATAATAGGCAAGGTCTCTATGGAGGAGAAGTCGGTAAGCGAATGGCTTAGGGATTTGCTAATGCAGATGCGGGAGGAGGAGACAGGGTGGGAGTAGGCTTGCGTTGGCCGTTAGGTTTCAATTTCAACCTGGCGGTGAAAGTAGGACTACACGGCATGAGGCGCTGGTCAACCATTAACGCAACACCAACCAACTCAATATAGGACCTGGGTTGATTAACTCAACAGAGGAAATGCTTATTAAGCAGTCAACTCACTCAATTGAAGGCTGAGGTTGAGTGGATTGCGTTGATCGCCACCCTGGTGTCAGCCTTCAATTTGGCCCAAACTCCACTGTCGCGGTTTTCAGGGGCTGCACCTATTGCTGCTTTTGCTCGTCACAACTATAGTCCCCAGGTGCGGGCTTCATCATGGCCTAAGCGATGTTTCCTGATGATGTGCTCCCGCCAGGGAGTATATACGATTCACGAGAGGCTCTGCTTGCCGCTATTAATGAGTGGGCAGCACCGAGAGGATACGCGTTCATAACTGGAAGATCTTTATGATTAACTAGCGGCAGGCAGATTATCACCTACGCATGCGATTAATGGTGTCGTCCGCCTAGCGTGTTAAAAGATTGCCAGCGTAAGACTACTACGCGAGGAGCTAATTGTCGGTTCTTAATTATTGCAAAGGAATCCCTAGATAAGGCGACTTGGTCTTTAAGGCATCGTCCGGACATCCGGTTTTATTTACATAACTACAAGCTAAGCTGGCATAAATCGGCCTATCTAGTCCATTGGCAGCTCTCTGATGCAGACAAGTCGACAGTTAGCCGCCTTACGAATGCAGGAGTAGCGCCAAAGGATATCAGGACTTATATCCGCCAGAATTCGAACACTATTGCAATGCAGTAAGATATTTATAATCGTATCGCAGATAGTAAACGAGAGCTTTGTGAGGGTCAGAGCACTATAAACGCCTTTGCTAACCAACTGGATAAGGAAGGGTTCTGGAACCGAATGCGGCTTGATTCGGTCATCCGAATCACGGCGGTGTTATTTGCCCATCCAGAGTCATTAACATACCTTTAGGCCTACCTAGACCTGCTTTTCCTTAACTATATATATAAGACAAATAAATACAGGATGCCACTGCTTGATATGATTGGCGTCGATGCCTGCTAGCGATCGTTCTGTATAGCCTTTGCATTCCTTAGCGGCGAGACTAAGCAGGACTACCTATGGGCCTTGGACCGGCTCAGGTCCCTGTATGAACTCTACCATACAAGGCTTCCATCGGTTATCCTAACAGACCGCGATAAGGCTTGTATGAATGCCGCAGAAATCTGCTTTTCATCCTTAATTTCACTCTTGTGCCTATGGCATGCGAATAAGGCAGTCCTCTGTTATTGCCAGCTGACATTTGTGCGCCACTAACAAGGATCAGAGGCCGACCAGCAAGGTCTGGCTGATTGGAATAAGTTTTTAAATCGCTGGCATTCGATTATGAAGTCACCGGATGAAAAGGCATTTAATCAGCGCGTGCAAGAGCTTGAAAGGCGCTACTTACCACAATACATTAAAGAGGTCGGCTATATCAAGGCCAATTGGCTTGATCCGTATAAGGAAAGGTTAGTGAGGGCTTAGGTTAATTAACATCCTTATTTTAGTAATGTAGTTACCTCGCGGGTTGAGGGTATCCATGGGCTCCTTAAGAGCCACCTCAAGAAATCCATGCTAGATCTCTTCGAGGCTTGGAGGGCTATGAAGCATGCGCTTCTCAATTAATTAGCCGAGTTGCAATCCAACTAAGCCAGCCAGCAAATGAGAATACTAATCGAGCTCTCTGGATCACTATATAGTGCCATACGTGGCTGGGTATCTCACGAGGCTTTATGTAAGGTGGAAGAACAGTGGAAGCTGCTCCTAAAAGAACACCTGCCTATTTGCACCGGTGCATTCTCTAGATCTCACGGCCTCCCTTGCGCCTATACTCTCAAGGCTCTACAAGAGCAAAATCAGCCCCTTCGCCTGGAGCATTTTCACACACATTTGCACCTCAATCGCCATGGTGTTCATCGGTTACTACTGGAGCCTCGGCATCGACCTGATTGGATAGCCGCCGGTTTGAGTACTAGTAGAACACAATCAAGCACCCAGAGAGAGCCAAGTGCATTCGAGGCAGTTCAGGCAACAGCATGGCCAAAGGCATAACCTAAATGCAGCAGATGCCACCAGATAGGTCATACAATGACTTTAAAGACATGCCCTTAACGACACGAGGAGCTTTTGAAGCCACCAGCACCGTCGGCGCAGGCAAGACCATTGCCCACGACATCTTCATCAGTATCATCCTTGCATGCAGGAGAAGCTCCAAGACCAACGTCTTCAGGATCATCAGAGCAGGCAGAGTCAGTAATAGATAGTTCCAGTTGCATTATCATCAGTCTCGACGGCGCGGACAATATAGTGCCGGCAGCGTCATCAGCAGCACCACCGGCACAGACAAGGATAATGCCGATATTAAGGTATGATGATCCTCGGGCTATCTATCAGAGATATGTTGCTGCTCGAGATGCTTGGTATAAGGTGCAGCCTCGTGGCAGTATTAAAACTAACCAGCAGTATCGGAGGGCGCTAGGTCTACCTCTGCGGTACGATAAATCTAGCTATTAATGGTGTCTCGATTGGAAGCAGATGGGTAAGCGCTGCGATACTCCAAACGGCTCCAGAGATTGGACTAAAGAGGAGATGATGGCCTATCTAGATTGGAGCAAAGCGGAAGATGACTGCGTCGAGGCTTAGGTAGCTGCGGAGATAGAACGCAGCCCTTTTTCCGGTAGAAGAGGTATGTATGATATCTGGGAGGCGGCAGCGGTAGATAGTGAGGCCTAGCAGGCCATCCATTCCGGTAGATAATTAAGAATTCATAACCGTTTAGGATCATAGTATTCTAAAAAGTAAAAACTGCATTAGAACGCAGAATTTCGACAGCGGAGTTTGGGCCAAATTGAGGGCTGACATAATCCGCACGCCTACGCGTTCAGGAGTGGAGGCGCGCCTAGGCGTGTCCCTATGGGGCCCCTAATAAAAGTTAAAGTTAATTCTCTGGTCTAGGATTTGGATCCTATATATAAGGCCTTGTCTCATGCAACTAACCTCAGGGAGCTCTCTATTTATAATAGTAAGGCGAAATTCCTCAATTTAGACATCATTTTAGAAGTAACAGGAGTTGATTCTGAATTAGAATATTTAAGGCTTAGTGAGTTTGAAATCTCCGGAGAACAACTATAGGCAGCTCTCATCGACGTAGAACCTTACATTAAGAACATAAATCTACAGAGAATGATATTCGCCGATGAATTCACTTCTTTTATTAGTTATATCTTAATTTTGTCTTTAGGTAAAGTTTTCCTTAAAGATATCAGAAACATATCTACTGTCTACAAGATGAGAACTCAGAAGTGAAATCAGGTAGTCTATCTAGCGATGGCGTCCCAATTTGTAACCGGGAAGCAAATGTGAGATGCCAACAATTTCGGTCCATAAAGGGGCTGTTTCCCATTGATTATACTGCGCCAACACCAGTAGTATCAGGAATATGATATATGTACTTGAAGGCGCTGGCCTTCCCATCTTTGAGGTCCTGAAGGCCGCTCTCAAGTCCATATAAACCTCCCGGTACTCTTTGGTACGGGTGACCTGAAAACCAACCCTCTTGCAGCCCACGCCCAATCAACCTGTAGAGCATGAAACCAAAGTCCTTCACTCCAGTCTTTATACCTGCTTTACCTTCAACACTCTCCGGATCAACAGCTCGGTGTACAAGTCCGACCATGGCCTGAGATAAGTTCACCGAAGCGGGGATTTGTTCCCGTTGACTGGGCGGTAAGACTAGAGTCAGATTCCCGTTCGGCTCCAGAACTTCAACAATGTTCTGGTAACTTCCTTTTTCGCTCACAGCATCGAATGCATACTCTAGCTTCTTCCCTCCCAGGGCTTTCTTCAGGCGCTCCACCAACTTCGCATCGCCTGCTCTGTAGTCGATTATCTTGTCACCCTTCGTGCGGTCGATGATAGTCTCGACATAAGCAGCTCCAGCCCCAGCGACACTTATGATGGGATGGATATTGGCCAGAGAGGCTAACTTTATAGCGAAGGCGCCGACAGCTGTCGATCCACCGTAGATAAGCAAAGGGGAAGGGGTCATTGTGGGTTCCCATGGCGTTGGCAATCGCAGTCGATAATAAAGGGCGTGTGCGGCTGTCATCACAGCCAGAGGTATGGTGGAAGCTTCTGCTTTGAGTAAGCCAATGTTAATAATTCGCGTATTGAAGCTATAATTCACCTTCAAAGCTGGTCTTCTTTGGGATGGGAAAAGTAGTATGGCTCCATGCGACTGCGTACTCGGCGAAACCGCCGTGAGCTTCTTTCATTTGATGGAAAGCTGCGACCCTATCTCCAAGTTTGAACTCATAAACATTAGAGCCGACAGCGTGAATAGTTCCAGCAACGTCATCACCGCTGTTATGAGCCTGGCCTCCCCATTTAGGCAATTTCCAGTCTTTGGGATTGGAACCGGAATAGATCACTTTGATGACAACTTGGTCCGGCCCTGGAGATGGGATAGGAGACTCGGTAATCTCTACCTTACCGTCTGGGTGAACGATTGCCTCCTTCATTTTCGGTGATTGTGTATATGCGATGGTGGATGTAAGATGTCGACTAGTACAGTGCACGCGAATGCTGTTCTGGGCAACGTACTTCAGGTTTTTTGTTGTTGAGAGTAAGATACGTCAGCAAATTTGCAGTGCGAATTTGGAGGATAAATTTGTCAGAAAAGGAGGGGAGGAAGTCGTTAGAGATATCGCAGTTGATTTGTAAGGGTTTGAAAACTGTATGGCAGTAGTCGTTGTCTAATTGTCAGCCCGTTGCTGCATCTCGGCGGATATCAAGACTTCAGCTTCGGATCGGAATTAGTTCGGAAGAGTGGGGCGCTGAAGGAGTAGTTTCACGGGCCCCGAAGCATGAAAAACTCGGAAGCGTTAAAATTCTAATAGTCGGAACGGAACTTAGCTTAGTCAGTATTAGGTTCTGAGCTACACGAATCAGTACTTGCAACGGAATAATTTCACAGTTCCGAGTTTTTCACACTTGTGGCCTATTTCGAGGCTGAAGACTCGGACACCAGAAACGCTCGTTTTTGTTTGGTGGTATCATCAGCTATTCATGGTAGCCGTTCCGGTGCATCTCAATGCAGTCGATGAATGATAGTGGGACTCCATCTCCCGGAATGAGCAGAAATATTTCCCTCGCGGACGGTGCCCGCGCGAAGCGCCAGAAGATAAGCGTTGCTTGCAACCCGTGCAGAACGCGGAAAGTGAAATGCGATGGGTTGAGACCGAGTGAGTATTGTATCCTCTGCTGTAACACGACCCGGCATGCTGACAGATGGCTCTCCTAGTCTGTGGCGTCTGTCTAAAGCGGAAAGATAGGGGACTCTCCTGCTCATACAGTGTCCCGAGCCCACCGAGATCTGACGGTAGGCCTCGCTTGAGCACAGCGTCTGAGCAGCAAGCTGGACACGAGGACTTGGACCGAAGTCCCATTGAACGAATCCGCATACCAATCGCTCCTGCACAACTAGAGCTGAACGTCGATTTGGCGAAAGGGACAAGTCGACCGCCTCTGGCAACACAAGTTCCTTTGGCCGTCGACTCAATGACCGGTGCTACTGGCTCAGATAACCACGTCTCCTTTGGAAGTAGCAGTGCCAGCTCATTTATGATGCAAATCAAGGCTGCCATCGACAGGGAGTTTCAGGTTCTAAGCCATCGACAGTCGCAGCCCGAGTTCAGCGAAATTTCTATACTTACACACTCGCTATGGAGCCAAAGTGAAGGAAACAATGAGCGACGACTACAATACGTACTGCCGTCTCGAAAGATTGCAGATGAACTCACTGCTACCTATTGGGATGTCGTGCATCCGCTATTCCCCTTCTTGGATCGTGCGAAATTCGAAAAGTCGTACCAGTCAGTGTGGACTGGCGAGGTTTCAAACAGAGACGAGCGCATCCTTATATCCACTATCAATGCGGTGTTTGCCTTGGGTTGTCAGTTGACTGATACCATTGCACCTGAACAAAGAGCAGCGACTTCGATGGTCTACTTCAAACGAGCTGAGGAGGTTCTTGGTCTGGACTTTCAAGCCACGGGCTCTATAGAATTGGTTCAGTGTCTTCTACTCATGGGCCAATACCTTCAAAGTACTAATGCTCCATACCAATGCTGGATGATTGTAGGTAATGCAATCCGTATCGCGCAGGGACTTGGACTTCACTTAGCTCACCATAGGTCCCTAATCCTATCAGCAGAAGAGGTAGAAGTAGCCAAAAGGAATTGGCATGGCTGTGTTCTAATGGATAGGTAAGGTTGGAGTGTTATCATCCATCTTGCCATTGATCTTGACAGCTCCTAGGGTCCTCTCTATGACATTTGGCCGCCCCGTTACGATATCGAAGACACTAGCAGCTTCTGTACCTTTACCTTTAGCGATAGGTAATGATGTAGGGGGCCATTCTCATGTGTCTGTCAATGAGCTTAGCCACGCTACCTCCGGAACTGTCTTCTTCGTCAAGACTTTAGAGCTCTTCGATATCGTCAACGATATTTTAGCTGCCCTCTATACGTCCCATGGCAATATGTGTAACGGGGATGAATTGGGTCTATCGTCAGGTACCCGGGTGGCCCCAAACCTAGCAACTGTATTTGGCCTTGACGATGCATTAATGGCTTGGCCTCGAAGTCTTCCTCCGCATCTTCGCATCTCTTCGGATAGGTCATCTGAAAGCACGATATCTCGACGACAAGCTATACTCTGTAGGACTAGGTAT
>NW_022158825.1:0-10103 GCF_000260195.1 Fusarium odoratissimum NRRL 54006
TCTGTTTACGGAAGGAAGCCTGAAGCGTGAGGGAGTATAATGGTGAGCTCATGAAGCTCGGATAGAGATGTCTACAAGAAGGCGAACTTAATGGGATTAGATGGGCTATCATAGTGATCAAAGTGTCTGTTCAATTTGGAACATAAATTGAATCTTGTACCACAAAGTCTTTTCCTTCCTATATATTTCCTTATCATTGCTGAGCACTGGCTGAAAGGTCTGATACGATGCCAAACTTCTTCTCGGTGCTATCCTCACCTGCTGGGATATCGTGTACCTGGAGAACTCCGCTGTTCCGTTCTTTGAGACGTCGGTCGCCAGGTGGAATTGTTTTGTGGACTCTGCTCCCGAAGTTGCGTTATTCTGAACAGTGTCGCAAATGGACTCAAGTGCTGCCGCGGCATTGCTGTTTCACCCTGATGTGTGTATAAAAAGAACGTCGTAGCGAGTTTTTTCAAGTATCCATGAAACGACGGGAGTCAGAGCCGTCCTGAATCAATAGGTGGCCAAAAGCCAGATTTTCAAACCTGGCATTGGAGGCTGATGAACCGTTGAGTCCCATTGGTGTGTTGTAGTTGTAGTAATAGAACCCATTCGGTGTGAGGAACCCGGTGTTTCACGATCTGAAGGTTAGATTGGTATGCCTCAAAGTCTGCGCGAGGCATCTGCTTGAGAGAATACTCGTGGTTGACCACAGTATATGGAAAGCATGACTGCTTCCAAGTTGTGGCTGGGTACGCTGATTTCTTCGTCATCCCGTTAAGCAGCTGGTAACCATTCTCAGTTGTAGCACATAATCTGGTTGCGGGTTATCTAATTTCAGAATCCAATGCGTGTTCGCTCCCCAGACTCACGATCCTCGCCTGATCAGTCCGTTGCGTTCCGTTGGAGGGGGGAACTCTTTGGCTGCCAAGGTGTCGCGTTTGCTGTATATTCTCGGGTTGACTTGTATGGGTTTCGCGTAGACCTCGAGTTCAGTTCTGTACTTTATCAGACTGGTGTCGAGTTTGTCCGCGATGTTCGGTCCATGAGCCCGACTTGTCGCGCAGTTTCGGTTCGGTGTCGATCTCTTCTCTCGCGTTGATGATTCGGCATTTGGGAGGAGTCCCGTCAGTCGGTGGTTTAGTGTGGGTTTCGCTCTTTGGAGTAAGGTGATTTAACGCCTGTGGCCTGCGGCAGCTTCGGTGGTGGTGAACAGGTTTCGGTTTGCTGGTGTTGTGGTTCTAAGGAGTCGCTCTTTATCGCGTCTGGTGTTAGCTCAGCCTCCGCGCGCTCCAGGACCGGTGGAAGAGGTTTGAGCTCTGTGTTTATGCGTAAAGGCAAAGAAAATCTTGGATAGTGAAAATCGAAATGTGTATGATCAGCGACGTTTGCGGCGATTGCCGTGTGCGCCAAGCCAGCGCGGCCGAATGATGTTTTCGTGATGTTGTTGGAGGAAGGTTCTTCCGCTTGAACTTAGGCCTGATAGCGGGGTAGTTTAGCGATCTCATCTCACGCTGCACTCTGGCGGCGCATTGCGCCTAAACATGCTTTTCTGAATGCATCACAAAATTTTCACTCGCATGGGAAGATAAACAAAACAAGCTTCCTGGTTTTCTTGGTTTGATACTTGACTATTTACTTTATGGATTCTCCTGTATGAGTTGAATCCCTAGGTTGCTATTCCGATTCCGACCACTGCATCGTTACAGCTTCACGGATGGTGGCTCCTCGTTTCCCGAAAGATGATACGCGTCTGTCGCCTGTTCAATGACATCGTAGTTCAGCCAGAATGACCTCTATCACAGCTTTAATCTCAGTTCCATCATCCAAATACATGAGTCCCTCTTCTTCTAGCTCTGCAAGGCCTTGCGGTTGATGTTGATTGCCTGGAAGTGTTTGGGTGATGGTGAGATGTCAATCAAGGCTGGTGCCCCTTTAAGCCAATAAGGTCCAGCTTCGGCTTGTCGTAATGTTCAACCGCCTTGACGCGTCTCAGCCATGGTCGGCCAACGAGGAGGTCCCAATCTTCATCACCTTTCATGACATATGCGGTCAGATGGCACATAATGTTGGCTACCACAACTTCCCCTAGACTTGCGCGACCTCATTGATTGCCAGGCAAATAGGCTCTGTGTGAGCCAGCAGGACAGGGCGCAGTCCAGATCTGTTGATGAAGTTTTCGTTGACCAGGTTGACGGCCAAGCCGCCGTTCAGCAAGATGGCATCGGTGTAGTATCCTGACAAATATTCTGCCACGTAGCCCAAGGTGTTCGGCACTGCCTCCTCCGGAGCGGCTGTGTCTTTGTAGGTCACCAGATACCCAGACATTCCGGAGTTTGCCAGACCGTAGCATCCTGATCTCCTCCGCGAGCTTCCTCCTCAAGCTCAGCGCTGAGTTCCGGTTCCAGTAGTTCTCTGAAGAGTGCTAGCATGTTCACCGGTGCTTCTTTGCTCTTAGTCGTTTTCGCTCTTAGTCGGCATTGCATGAGTCTCGCTAACTGTTGGCGGATGGACGGAGCGATCTGTAGCAGCTGTAACTCGCTGATGGTGATCGTTTGCTCTTTCAACTGCTGTCCAATCTCGAAGTCGGGCACTTGACACTCATAAGTTACTCTGATCTTCTCCAAGATATGGCTTGACGTTTTCTCCGTGGTGAGAACCGCCTTCCCAACTCCGTTCTGCAAGTTTAATCTTCCCAGGTGATGTTGTAAGTGCGGTAGCAGCCTCTCGAATTCTTCTTCTGAGATGTTTTGTGCCATCCTCACGTCTATGTGTTGAGGGCCCGGAGGTAGAGGCTGTTCCTCCTCCCTCAACTCAATGGCCCTCAGCTGCAGGGCGTCGGCGGGTGTTCCTCTGGTGGTGTGATCAGTCACCTCCTCTGCTTGTCGTAGAGCTTCGATGGCTAGAACTTTGAGTCGATCGCCGTCCACGAACGCTGTCTTCTTCTTGCCCTTGTTCTTGTCAGCTCCCCTATCGTTCTTGCCCTTCGGCTCATTCTTGTTTGTTGCACGCGCGGCTACGTTCACCATCAGTTGGTCTGCGGGAGCCGCTGTCGTCTGTCAGAATCGTCTGTCGGAAGGTTGAGTTTACTGCAGGGTGAACGCGCGCCAATGCCTCCCAGCCAGAGCTGCCAACCATGGGGCGTTCCTCACCTGGAAACCAGGGCCTTGAGTAATCCTCGCCAGGCATCGCTTCAGGTCGGCTCTCGCCCGGCAATCAAGGCTTGGAGTAGTCGGCCTCTACACGCGTGAAGCCCGTCCCGTCGTAGCGCAGCATTGTGTTTAGAGCAAATTGCTCAGGGGGAGTCAGTCGAAAGCCGGCCGGTGGTCGAGGCATCACCTATCCCATCATAGTGATCTTTGCCGTTGTCATCGGCGCTCGTCTGTTCAATTGCGCTGTTATCTCAGTATACGATCTTTCCTTGTTCCAGTTGAAGTGTCTGGCATTGTGTCGTTGTACTTCCTCATCCTTCTCTTTTGAGCATCGTCATGTCCCGCTGCCTTGTCTGGTTGTCCTCTTCCCCGAAAGCCTTCAGAGGTTCCGATGCCGCTCCATGGTGATCCCAAATGATATTTCGCACCTCATCGAAAGTGAGAGTTGGATCTACGAGATGTTGTCCCACTTGGCCGTTGTGCAGAGCCTATTCTGGACTCTTTCTTGCAGGCACTTCTTCTTGTTGCCGTCATTCATGTGGAGAACGAAACACGTCAGCACAGTTTGCCGAAAGTTTGGTGGTATTCGGTGGTAGGTTTGCCGGTGCATTCTATAAAAGTTTGCAGTGACTCATATTTGTTTCGGGCGAGTTGATGAGCCTCAGCTATTAGAGCGTCGTCCTCTGCTGTGTTCGGCTTGCTGAACTTCTCCTCAAACAAGGGGATGATATCTTTCAAGGTTTTGTCTCCAAGCCTCTCTTCTTCAAACAATTGAAGCGCGTGTCCCTTCAGGTAGCCGCGGAAAGTTTGTAACAGAAAGGTGTTTTGGAGTTCGACTTGCTCAAGGGGCTCCAAACCTGGATTCTCACGCTCAACCACTTTCCTCACGTACGTGATGTAGATTCTCGGTTTGCATCTTCCAGCCTCCCCGAGAAGAGCATCTCAGCTCGTGTCATACTCGTTGTGCCTAGAGATGTCTCCGTCGAGGAGATACACTACACAGTTTGCTTCTCGGTGATCTCCGCAGACTCAGATGAAGATGACGTGTACGATGCCAACAAAGCAGGGTCGAAGGCCTCCTAAGGGTCTGACAGAACGTTGGCTGGTGGTTGTTCAACGTATGGTGACGATTTTGCGGATGGGGCTTCAGGGCTGGCGGACCTTGGTTTAGTAAATGAGGAGGTCTTTGCTTGTGACCTCAGCGTAACGAGAACGATTGCGAGCCGTGTCCCAACTTGGCACTCTGCTCATGAATGAGAGTCTTGTAATTTGATGAAATGTTGGTTAAGAGTGATGAGAGAGTGTAATGCAAAATTTCGTAGGAGGTGAGTGATGATGAAAGATGACGGTTCAGAGTTTGTCGAGCGGGGTTGTTCGTGGGAACCTACAGGAGCTTTCCAGTATACCAGGACAAGAGAGAATGACCATTGTAGGACTGGGGCCACAGAAATTCCGCTCACAAATTTGACCCCTACGGAGCTAGACGAGCTCGCGTCTTCACTTGTAAGTCTACTAACATCAGCAGCAAAGGCAGCTGGCTGGCCCCCGCGGAGAAGCGGAGGTTCAGCCCCCTGGTGGACAGAGGAGTGCGCCAACGCCGCGGCTGCATTCCGGGCCATCAGAAGAAGTCATCCCCTCGGCTTCAACCAGGATGTCCAGATCGCCAAAAGAGATTTTTATCGCGTGGTTCGTTGGGCGAAGTGAAAGTATTGGGGATACCTCATCGATAGCTTCTCCAGCAGTAGCGCTGTCTTCAAAGCCGTCCGGTGGTTGAAGTCTTCCGGGTCCTTCCAACCGCCTCCCCAGCAGATCGACAACACTGTATAACGAAACTCAGATGGACAAGGCGAGCGCACTCCGGGGAGCTCTACGAGAGCGCCGAACTTTAGATGACGATATTGGAGGTTCTGGCAGATGGTTGCATGTTAGCCTCACATTGGCGAATCAGATCACATTCATGGAACCCAGCCGACGATAGCCAACGCTAGGGGAAGCATGCAAGACCATGACAGGTTTAGCCTGTATGATCAACGGCGTCCCCTGGACACCAGTATCACCTCCTCGGTCGATCCCACTCCCACCAGAAGTCTTTTTGGACGAGGCACGGTATGCGACTATTCATACAGGCAATACATCCCCAGGAGCAGACAATATCACTGTGAACCTCCTCAAGGCCGCGTGGCACGTCATAGGGGCGCATGTCCGCCACTTGTTCTAAAGCTACCTCACCATAGGCCACCATCTGAAGCCGTTCAAGGAAGCAGAAGTGGTCAGGATCGCTAAACCTGGACGACGAGACCTGACAAATCCAGGGGCCTGACGACCCATCTCCTTGCTCTCCTGCCTTGGCAAAGGCTTGGAGCGGCTGATCGCACGCCGACTAGCATGGGTCGCCATCCACTATAGGGCCTTGCATTCACAGCAGGCCGGAGCGCCGCCCAAGAAGTCAGCAACAGACCTAGTGACCGCCTTGATCCACGATATTGAAGAAGCATTTGCACGCAACAAGGTGGCCACCCTGGTCGCAATGGATATCCAGGGTGCCTTTGACACCGTCATGCGCAACAAACTGGTCCTACGTCTTCGTGAACAAGGCTGGCCTAACCATTTTAGCTAGATGGGCCGGTTTTTTCATGAACGATTGACAGGCCCGCGTTGAGGTATCAAGAAATCCTCACCCCCTTTGCGCCTCTTCAGTGTGACCTGCCTCAAGGCTCGCCAGTGTCGCCAATCCTCTTTCTGCTTTACACTGAGCCAATCTATCGACTGGGTAACCCCCAGGGCCGCTTCGGCTATACAGGTGACACGGCTTTTCTTATGAGATATGCGGAAACATTAGAGAGAAGGAACGAGACAGAATTTGGGGGTCACAAGCGAAGTTTGATCGTTCGGCGGCTGGAGAAGCTCAGAAACTTGGTCCAGGAGCCTACCCGTTATTGGTCCCAAATTACGAATGAATACTACGATTTTGAGCTTCTGGAGTTCTTAAACCAGCGTCTCAACCCTGCTTCTGGCCAGGGAACCCGGTTATCGATCCATTTGCAGGCTCAAGGCAAGGCCGAAGGCGTTGATAACAGACAGTGAGAGGCTTAGAAGAAGGCTGACGAGGAACCCTCCCCTGGAGATGCTATTAAGACAGCCGAGGAAATCACTGATGTGAGGCTTTACAAGGCTAGTTCTACTGCTAGTTCAGGAGCCAGACCCATTAAGGATATTAGCGAGTATGAGGATACGGATGTAAAACTTTAGGGGCTACGTTAGGTCTAAAAGTGGGCGCAATATGTTGTATATTGGGGGCAAGAGGACATTTAGGACGGGAATCTGGTCTTTCAAACACATGCTTGGGAACTCCCTGTAGCGAGTGAGGGCCGAAATAGCAATGTTTGACATCCCGTTTCGATGATGACGTCTTTCAGTCTTGTATCATTAAACACGAACAACACAGGATGGATATACGGTTAAAAGTAACGGTTGCATAACTGCGAACGGATATATCAACTCGTCAGGGTAAAGGGTTTGGAAAAGAACCGACACCATCGACCAAATTGACGTACCTAGGCCCCTGATGAGGTTGATATGCAACAACGATGAGAGTTTCTACTGAGAGTATATCACATCATGGAAAGAAGGCCGAATAAAAGACCGTAGCCTCGAGTTCATGTGCGAGAGCAGTACACATTAATGCTGGTGACGTTGAGTTTCACAAAGTCGCAATGCAACGGACGTTAAGACATGATCATTCTGGTCGCTGGAGGCTATCAGTTGATCACGGCAGGCCACGCGAGTCCTATCCCTTATTAATGGTGTTTATGTATCTGCTAGTCCCCGATCCGATCATCATGTTATAATGTTTTGCCTATCACTGGATGCGATGAGCAACAGACCAAAATGCCACAATTTTCTAGCGCTTGTATTCCCAAGTCGTTGCATATCTGATCCCACTTGAACTCCCTTCACTGTGACACATGCGATGTCACACAGTCTGCCCTACTATGCATATTCTCTAAAAAGCCCATTGTAGGCATATGAAAACACTAACATCACCTGTCCATCCTTACTGACAAAAGTATAGTGCGCTAGCGGTCATCCTCGTTTACAAGATAGCCAGGACCTTCCGTCTAAAAGGTCTAAGATGCTGTTACTCTTCCACTCCCAAGATACACTAGGAACGGTAGCCACGTTGACGAGACCTTGTCAAAGTCGAAGAAGGTTAGATAGGGGTTAGCAGTGTGATACATGAAAAAGCATGATATTTGCCATTATCTTGACTTTATGTTGAATGAAATCTCGAGGCTTATCCCACCCTGCGACCCTATGATCGTTCAAAAACACTTCGAGTTCTCCAAAAGTCCCTTCCTACGTTCTTCGTTGATCGGTAGTCGATTCCCAGTGAGGTTGCCCTTCTATACAGCAAGAGAATCAAACAGGACCTTGAGTTCCATTGCTTTCGAGGAGATCGCGGCTATCAAGCATCCTGAAGATTCAGAATCTCTACAACAAGGAGGAGAGACAGTAAGTATTCAAACAGGCTTCGAAAACTCCGACAAAGCCGCATGTATAACCCATCTCAAGGCACCGGAAAGTCTTGTCAATATTGTTCTACTCCATCTTGAGAGACCACCGTTTGGGATAACTACCACGGAGGCTTCTTAGACTGTTTCATTTTAAGCTTGCCTAATTACTCAGGCTACAGTGATTCGGCGCAATGCTGCCTCTTCTATCGTTCAGGCTGCTTCACCGGTGTAGAAGGATCAAGTTCAGTAAGCCCTACTACCTCTACAAGCTACCATGGTGACTTATCGACCTAGCCCTGTTGTCGAAGAGAGTCCGACAACGTACTCGCCGCAAGAAAGGCCCCTAACGCGATGTCCGTGAGCATGAAAAAATGAGGACCACAGACGACAGTACCGCATCAGCATGTATCTAGCAACAATCGACCAAGATCTGCGACTCAGAGACCGGAAAATAATAGAAATGGCATCGTCATCACCACTGGCGATAGACATCAACTAATCCAACTATGTGATCTTCCCCTCATCAAAACGTCTCCCCGTAGTCGAAGAATCTCAGCTGACTCCTGCTGAACGAGTGCGGTTGCGGCCAATGAGAGGCTTGAGAACTATGCCTTTAATCTGTCAGTCAGCATCCGTAGAAGCACACCAAAGGCAAGACAGTCTTGGCGTCTTTCGAATGATACTGAACAAAGTCATCCCAGACTTGATACGGTGGTATCCACGGAACACAAGTCTTCGGTTTATGGCCATGCGCCAAGACTGGTGATGATACTACACCGAACAACTTGAACAAGAATCTCTCTTGCCCAAACTGTGGCTCATCAACAAGGTCCATCACATACAGAGCATCCAACACCTTTCATAGGTCACTCTCGCAGGCATTTAAAAGCAATACCCAGACCCAAAGCCAGCAGCAATATTTCTAACCACGAGACAACGGTATGCGAACTTAAACTCGATGCTTACCACAGATGAAGTTTAACGCAAGATCTCAGATAGAGTCAATGTCATGTACTACCTCTGCTAATTCTCCCAGTTGAGAAATTATTGACAAAGCATGTGCTGTTACATATTTGGAGAACGAACAGCGTTATCAACACTTTAATCAGGGAGAATATTGCGAATGGGCTGCATGCACCAAAGGAGAGTGAAAGTAAAACAGGAGTTGGACATTCAACGTTCATTGATACCGTGGACATGTATCCCTAATCAGACAAGTCATCTTAGGACCAATACGTCTAGAGTCGATGACTGCCTAGGCAGGATGTGATCCTGACTATGCCTGTTTTGTGAGGAAGCAAAGGGTGAAGAGACAGCGGGATGATTTAGTTGCTATTCATCCTGACAATCCATAGTAACGCGGCAACTTCTGCGAAAAGCATATTGGAGGACAAACTTCCAAACAATCCGTTGACTAGGACCTTGCAAGTACACATGAACTGACGAAGCTCAAGGAGTTGTTGGAGGGGCAAGCGACGGCAAATTCTAGATAGCCCTATCAGTTGGTCAAATTTGTGCTGAGATAGATTGAGTGCTGGGTGAGTTGAATCAACTTTCAAACCCCTCCTGTCGCATATGCCTTTGGCTAGTAGACTGGTTCTGGTGTGTATGTGTATGCCTTGCCTCGTGCGAGTGGGGTCAACCGGGCTGCGTCGTGCTTTATGATGACCAACTTCCAAGGTCGCTAGCCATCCCAATGCTTCATCAAGGTATTGATCATATCATGTGTTTTATCCAAAATGCTTTCCCAATCTTTTTTGATTGACATCTCAAGTTGAAGCTTTTTGGAGTAAATTTGGGGCGGTTTTCTTGCCTTTTCCGATGTAAGCGTCGCGTTCGAGTTTGTCATCATCGTCACCAATACAGCAGTACCGCAGCCGCAGTGCAGTTGCATCAATCATACTCACCAGGCTCCTCTATTACAAAGTCAGTTCAAGTTTCTCACGGGCTGCGACTCTGTCTGTATATGCACGCTAGAACGAGGCGCGACTTTCACCTCCTCATCTCTGCGCTTACCCCTGCGTCTGCTACTACGCCTCGGATGGCGCAGCAGCGCCTTTACTCCTTTTCACACCATCAAAGCTGATCTGAAGGGCCTGAAACCTGCACCGGGCTGGCTCCGCCCCAGCCTTCCTTCTTTTGTTGTATGCTGGGTATCTAGTATTTAAACACCACTTCCTCTGCCACTCGATGAACCACTACCCACTTCTCATCAATCACTCATCCACAGCTTTTCTATCTTACACTCTTCAGATCAGACGTTCAATGTCGACCAAACCAGCAAAAAATATAGCTGCCGACGAGAACAGCCCGCTTCTCAATGGCGGTGCCTCATCGGCTCCATATGACACTATCGGAAATGGTAAGTCACGAGACCGGGAACCGGCCACCCCGGGAACCGGCCACCCCGCTTTTGGCCTCAACAACATAACCTTCATCAATTCAATCACTCAAA
>NW_022158826.1:0-9730 GCF_000260195.1 Fusarium odoratissimum NRRL 54006
GATACTTGCAAGGGAGCTAGCAGAAGGTGGATTGCAAGGCATAATGCTGTTAATAGGGCCTTTGTAAAAGCCCTAGGCAGCCGGCCTGACCTCGAGGTCGAGATTGAACCCCTAGCCCAGCAAGACTCCTCCCTCCGGGCTGACTTTGCAGTCACTATTGGAAATAGCCGCTACTTCTATGATATCCAAATCGTAGCTATCTCCAAGGACTCTGCAAAGGAGGACCCCTATAGCACCTTGAAGGAAGCTGCTAGTGAGAAAAGGCGGAAATATCAGTCTCTGGGAGCCTTCTTCCACCCTCTTATCTTCTCAGCAGGCGGCCTTATGGATCAGGAGACCTCACAGACCTACAAGAAGCTCCAAGAGCTCTTAGGTCCCTTTGCAGCCTCACAGCTAGACTCGACTATTGGCCTTACCTTGACCAAGACTAGGGCTATCTCAGCTGCCTCTATAGCTCGAGATCTACCTAGGAGAACGCACTCCTAGATACCGACCTATCTTTCTTTCTAACCTATCTTCCTTCTTAATCTATCTCTTTTCCCTATTTTTCCTTTACCTCTATCTCTCTTCTATCTCTATCTCTTTCTAATCTTTATATCTTTCTTATCTCTATCTCTTTCTTATTTCTTATTTCTATCCCTTTCCTATTTCTATCTCTTTCTTATTTCTATCCCTTTCCTATCTCTATCTCTTTCCTATTTATATCTTACCTATATTCCTATCTATCCTTCTTATATTTATATCTCTTTTATCTCTTTTTATCTCTTTATCTCTTTTCCTTATTATCTTCTTATTCTTCTTTTTATCTCCTTTATTTATCTCTTTTTTATAATCTTTATAAATCCATATATAAATAGCACCTGAGCAAGATAGCTTTCCATAGCCTAATATAACCCTATCCCAACCCTAACCGCCCGGGTGGTCGGCGTTGTGGTGTATGCGGCAAGGCCGGGCATAATGCAAGGACCTGTCGGATAGTGATTGAGACCCCAGGAGAAGAGTATAGCGAGTAGTTTTAATTGATTAGATGGTTTATGGCGGTTTTAAAGTGATTTAAAGTCAAGAGGTTGAGATTTTTGTGACACTCGCTTATCTGTGACACCCGCTTATCAACCACGTTATCACTTATTTATATTAAGCTTATAAAGTATACTGTTTAGTAAAACAAGGTATAAAGACAATTAAATTTAATACTACATATTTAATAATTAAGTTTATTTACTTCTTTATTTATTATAGGCGTTATAGATCAAATATACTTTAATACAGCAGTAGTTGGGCGCAGTCTATTGAGTTCTAGCCTTAGCCACAAGGACCAGTTAAGAATTCAGATCAGGTTAGGCACAGAATGAGACCGAATAACAGACCATTTGTTACGGTTCTGGCGATTGCGTCGGCTGACACCCCAGAGGAGGAAATATTTATTAAGGATTGTCTAGGTGGAGTTGTTAATGTCAACGACCTTCCTCTATCCTCCAGCTGGGTCCGTTGAAAATGAATAACGACCACATATATCCTCTAAGTGAACAATATAAGGAAGAGGATTCAATACAGAGATGTGCATCGGCGATAGCTCATTATGCAATAACTCTGAAATGGGTGACAGAGGTCCATATATCCTTTCGGCTAAACAAATCTCAGCCCATGATATCTTAGTTATGAGGCCTAGTTAACTTAGTTTCGAAACGCTTCACCCGCTCCCCAACGCTTGCTGAAGCCTCCCGTATGGTGCTCTATCAAGGCTGACGATTTGTGGCTGGTAGGCGCCTTGATTTATCTACAGTACCAGTGATCTAGACCTTGAGGGGGAGGCATGCATCACACATGTTGCTGCCACCCATGATTTTGGACCCTTGTGAAAAAGTAAGACAGAAGTCAGCTGCAGCAATGTGGCGTGAACTTAGGCATTGTGGCTAGCAAACGGACTTCCAGCTGGCGCCCACTATTAGACGCCAAATCAAGCATGGGAGGATCATAGGCAACGGCACGGTGATCAGACATATGCTACAAAGCTGACAATTTTGGGTACTTACAGTTTATTCTCCACGATAATATGCTCTTTGTCAAGTTTAGGGCGGGGGCTCTGCGATACATGAATCTACCTTTTAAGCAGATATTTTGTCCGAATTTGGCCATTCAATTGGCCTGTAAGCAGCTTTTCGCCGAGAAACGCAAGTGTTTTAGGTATCCAAAAAATCAACAGGCTTAAAGTCGCAAGAGCCGCTTGTACAAGTACACAGTTCTCCTATTTCCGCAATAGCACTATGCGGGGTACGCTCAGACTTTTGAAGAGTGTTCTGAAAGGGGCAGTTCTTCATACATACAACTGTATAAACTTCAGGGTAAGAAAGAGGCGTGAAGTGCGAGCCAAGACGGTGCCGTCCCGGCTCGGAAGTTTCCCCGAATGCGATCGACGATCCTGAACATAGCCCGATCGATTCAGCGTGCAAGCAAACGACTACGCAGACAATGCTGGGAAATTTTCGAAGAAGGTTGATGCTGCGCTCCCATACATTCACACTCGGTTGATCTATAGTAGCTTATCACAGAGAGAAGCTAGCATGCTAGCACAAATTAGGATAGGTATGGCCAGACTAAATGAGTACCTCTTTCGGATTAGCGTAGCATCATCACATCAATGCGACAACGCCGGCTCTTTCGTGGCGTCTACCTCATACCCGGGCATAACAAGCCCCAACTTTGCGGTACCAGTTAATATAGTTGTTGCAATAACTCATGTTTTCTTGCATATAACGGCATCTCGTATATTTACCAGCATTCTCAACTCTCGAAGGAAGACACTGAGGTAGTATCCGGGTCATAGCGCATCTCCGCACGTATTCACGACCTTGAAACGTTTATCATCAATTGCTATGTTCTACAAGCAGGCGTCCGTTAAAAAGTTGTAATCCAGGACTGATAAGAAACCTATGATGGTAGTTGCTTGCGTAGTGTCCACCTATCCATCCGGCCGACCCTTTCAGCAGGATTCTTTGTTCAGCTCTTCTCATGTTGCTCTTGCGCATGTGAAACCACGCAGCAAGTGGCGTTGCGCCACCAGGACGCTTGCATAGTTTCTCAGGAAGATTTTGCCCGGCTATAGCTTGGAGGCCTCCTTCATCTATTGGTCTTCACAATTGCTTCGATGATAGAAAGATCTAAAGTCAAGATAAATTAGACAAAAGTACATAGGGTGAGGCACTGTAATATATTTAATTATATGCATCGGGAATCAAAGCGAAAGAAACCATGGGGCCAAGAGAGTCCAGGTATCGCCCGATCATCTTTCTTGGCACTTATTATGAGGGTTAGAATTGGTCTTCCGAAAGAGGCTTGGTACCTTGTCGCGGGGTGGTGCAATGCTACCAAATGCCAGAACAGGCCATATAAAGTTTTGATTGGCATTTATTTATCCTTTTGCACGGGAAGTTGTCAAACACATGCGACAATCTTTTAGCCCTCCAAGATATTAACAATGTCAGGGTACTCCATTTCTTTTACTAAGTTAGACTTATCCGGCGCTGTACATGCCTTCATTATCCTACCTGGGCATCGGCTCCTGGATAACCAGTCGTGCTATTGGTTTTGAATGCATAAGCACTACATTTTTTGCTCTAGCTTTAAGTCTGCTAACGGTGGTAAGAAGTCTGCGCAAGTGTTACTGCACGTCAGGTGGCTTTATGCCTCAGCTATGCGATGTGTCGAAGTCTCCGTGCTTACGCTAGGAAACGGGCTTTTGTGGCTGCAGCCGGTCAAGCTGACCTTCTGCCAGAGTCTGCATTGAAATCGAACACGGCAATGGATCGAGGTTGTTTTCTCTTTCTTCCAATAGCCCCGGAAATTGCCCAAACTTACTGAACAACTTTGTGTTAGCTAATTAATAATCGCCATGTAACACATAACGTACATGATAAGCGAAACCAACGGATAAGCGAAACCAACAGCATACTGTGCAGCAAAAAATAGCTTACCCTATAATATTTTATAATTTGAATAAAATAGCTAAAATTTTAGAAAAATTATTTTTTAAATTAGTATAGTTAATTATACTTAGAAGTATTTTTTATGGAATTTTAATTAATTTGATTTATATAGAAAACCTTGAAATATAGTGTATTTTACAGTGTAAATAGACTTTAAAGTTTATAGCTATATAAGAGTTTTTTAAAAATCCAAAAAAATCAATATAGCTTAATTTAAGACTTATTTATAAGCTATTAAATTCTTAGCTATTTTAAGCTTAATTGGAATTTTTAAGAATTATTTAAAAAACTATCTTTAAGGTGAAAAGTGGTCTGTTGGTTTCGCTTATCATGTACGTTATACAATAAGCGGACCAGACAGCATACTGTGCGGCTAAAAATAGCATACCCTATAGTGCTTATAGCCTGGAATAAAATAATCAGAAGAGAAAATAGCACCGCCATACACAAAGCAACTCGTTGTTATTTATAATAAAACAAGATAGAAAGCTTTATTATAACTAATACTTGTAATGCAGCAGGAGGTTTTTTTCTCTAGAGGTGTGTCTTAACTTATCTCCATAAAGCGGGCTGATCTGCTTATAATAACTCAATACTAATATCATTTGCGGGGTAGAGTATATTAGCTTATAATTAAGGAAATACATAGGAAGTAATAATTATCTATTTAATTCTCCTTGCTTCTATATTATAATTATCCTTTTATATTATTAAGCTTCTTTTAAATTGTTTACTTATATTTATTAGTGTATTATAAGTACTAATAAATACCTAATAGCTTTATACTTTTATTATTATATAATTAAATATCCACTACTAAGTCGTATGTAATTAGTTTATAATAAGGGTCTTTTATAGCTGTAGCCAGTTAAGTAAGCTGCTTTAGGGGTTTTAATAGAATTTCTATTAAAACCGAAAATGGCTATAGACTAAGACTATTGTCTATTTCCTCAAAGAAGGAGTAAACCCTATTACCACTTCAATGGCCCTAACACTCACTATACGGCAAATCCAAAATTCAAGTGTGTCTACTAATAGACGCCACCATACCAAGCATGGGGATTATAAGCAACAGTGCGACGATCAGACATACGCCACAAAGTCTATCAACCTCAATCCCTCTAGGAATACTACGTATCTCTATCTATTCTAGGTAAGACAGTGGTAGCACAGGTTGCAACTAATCCTACGATTCATATTATTTATACCCCACTCTTTGGCGACAAGATTAACATTAGATATTTTACTTTCATCTCTTGAAAGTACAAAGCTAAATGCCGTCAAAAGCATATCTCTACCTTTTATCTTATATGACACAGCAATCTCTCAAGAGACAATCGCCTATTACTTCATATCATAATACTATGAATCTGCCTTCGATATCCCTCCTCCTTCTGTGGTGCTTTTTAGGCTTGTCTACTGCACAGAACGATCCAATCAAAGATTTCTGCCGGAGATGGGGCCACCAGACGGCTGTAGTTGATCGAAAGCTGTATATTGATGGGGGTTTAATTAACTTCCAGCCATCAGCAGAAAATGCAAGCTGTAGGTACTTGTCCCTTGCTATAAATACGCCCGTATTAACTTAACTGCAGACACAAATCTTACATATAATGACCTTAGTTCGGTATCGGAGCATGGAATGCCACCATTCTATACCAACCTTTCGAAGAGCAATAGTATACCGAGCGTGCATGGCGGCATCCTGTGGGAGGACTCTGTGAATAAGCGGCTATACCTGTACGGCGGCGAATACTACAGAAAACCCCCTCCACCCTTCAGATTATACAGCTATGATATTCTCTACAACACCTGGAAGTCACTTCGTCGTCCCCCAGAAGAAATTAAAGCGGCTAGCTATGGAGCTGGCGTCTCAATTCCTGAAAGGGGAGAGGCATACTACTACGGTGGATGGCTAAGTAATGCATCCGTTAAAGGATGGAAAGGTCCACCGAGGGCCTCCAATGGATTAATAACATATTATATGGATATTAATCACCTCCAGAACCTTGAGGGACCAGACCATATTGGTAGAGCAGAAGGGGTAATGGTCTATATCCCAATCGGAGATCTTGGGGTACTAGTCTACTTTGGTGGTAGTAAGGACCTATATGGAAATGGAACCTTAACACCACAGCCCTTGAATGAAATCTTCTTGTTTGATATCGCGAACCAGATATGGTACACCCAGAAGACTTCCGGCAGCACTCCCCAGAACAGGAGGCGCTTCTGCGGCGGCGTGACCTGGGATAAAGATCGGTCTAGCTATAATATGTAAGCCCCTATGCGAGGATGCTTTCAAACATCCAACAAACTCGGCTGACTCTCCTCCAGCTATATCTATGGTGGCGCAGGCTTCCCTCCAGACACTATAGGCTACGACGATCTATATATCCTTACTCTCCCAACTTTCCAGTGGATACGGGGCCCCTACCTATCCTACAATAATGGCACTGGAACCTATCCCAAAAGTATGATGAGTTGCAATGTGGTCGATAATGCACAGATGCTCGTTATTGGTGGCACCTACTTGAATGCCACTGAAGACATATGCGATGTCCCTATCATCCAAGGAGTACACAATATTGACTTAGGCAAACAAAACCAGGACAACGTCATCTGGGCGGAGTATAATCCCGACTTAACTACCTATGTCGTACCCACTGATATCCTAAAGGCTGTGGTGGATTATGACGGTAGCGGAACGACTAAGACGGTGCCAGTCAGCGGATTTGACACTTTAGATGTGGCCGTCATAATGAAACGCACGGCGCGGTCGGTATCAAGAGCCGCGACGCGTCCAACTGACAGCACTGCCACCGCGACGCGCCCAGCTGGTAACAATACCCCAGCGTCTAAGCCTCCAATACACTCAAGCATACGATCACCATATCTAAGTGCAGGGAGTATAGCAGGCATTGCGGTAGGCTGTATCATGGTTCTAGTCCTCGCGCTGGTGGGATGTTTCTTTCTTACCTACCGCCGAAAGAAATACTATAACCATAATCAGGAGGCGACAGAGCCATCAATCCCTGCTGAGCTGGCGAGTGAGACTAGGCTGCCCTACAGAGATTGGAGGATAAGTCTCATTGGGAGTAAGTTCCGGAGCGTTAGCTCTCGGGATGCACCTGTTGAGCTGGCATGTGAGAGGGAGCAAGATCATGGACGCCAGAGCATTGCTCCCATAAGCGGCACAATTGAGAGTGGCTCTGGGGACGCACCTGTTGAGCTGGCATGTGAAAGGGAGCCAAAGCATGGAAGTGAGAGTATTGACCCTACCAGCAGTAGAACTAAGAGTGGCTCAGAGGCTGCCGCTGGTAATAACTAAAAAGATATCTTCTAGGATTTATCCAAAATACGGAGTCTATTACTATTTTATTAGATTATGTTTTCTAGTGTAATGGTTGTGGGTTTCAAACAGGGGAACTAGTCCATACTAGGTTTATGCTTGCAGATTGCATAGGGCATTATACTAAGTAAGTTAGTTATTATATCTCTTAATAATTAAGTAATATATATTAAGCTTATTAACATAAAGAAGTCGTATTAATACTTAGTAAGCTAAGTTCTATAAAAGTACTAATACATATTATTTATATATTAAAGATACTTATATAACTTAGTAAAGAATAAAAGTAATCTAAGGGTTAGATTTATAGGGATTAGTGGTAATTTATGGTAATCTATCTTAGATTATAGTAATCTAAGTAATCTAATAGAAGGGGATTATTATTAGAAGAAGTAGTCCTATTCCTGTATTCTCTTTGCAGTCTACCCAACCGATGTTGTTAGAATTTATCGCTTGCAGGGATCATTCTTCTCCTAATGAAAAATTTTAAATTATATACAGTTAGATAGGGACAACTTACAAAATGGGTAAAGTCTGGTAAATAGGTTACTATACTATATAAGAAATAAAACTCTAAATTGCACGAGTTAAACGCGTGCCCGCGTCGCGTGGTCAGTTATATGCTAACCTTGGAAAAGCCCTGACTCTAACCTTCAGTTCCTATCCATGCATATATACACATCACACACTGATAAATGTAAGTTAAACGAAGACAGGATACGATGGAGTCGCTCGATCTTATATACTTTCACTCCGCTTTTCGCATACCTATATGCAAGTCGTGCAAATCCGTATTCGCAACTTCCATCCGCAGCCATATCCGCACGTTCCACAAGGAGCTGGCCCTTTCGAAACAAGACCTTAAGAAGTACGAGGAATCCTTTCAGGGCCTATCTCCCATCTGTGACCGCAACGTTATCCGGAATCTACAGCCCAGCTCGCAAGACCCAGCAATCTCTCACCTCCCCCTTCATCTTGATAATATCCTGTGCCTCTGCTGCGGGGACCAGAAGCGACCGTATGTATGCCACTCTGAAACGCATATGCGAGAGCATCTTCAACTGGTCCATGATCGACAATCCCATCGCCGTGGCCAGCGTTATGAGAACGGCATCCTTGAAGCCTGGCAGAAGGAAGGAGTCGCGTGCGCACCAGTCGCTTGCCAGACGCTTTCCAAATCTTCGAGCAATAGACGTTATTTCCCAGTTCTAGCACCAGAATTAGAGCCCACATCGGTATCAGAGCCCACATTATCAGAGATCTCGCACGCGCCAGCCTCAACAGTGGACGGCTCCGGCGAACTGGACGCTGGAGCTTCCTCGGCATACTTGCAATCTTCCATCCCGCTAGAAACGCTCATAGAAGAGAAGCTCACCCAGGCTGCTCATCTAGCCGCGACCCCAGCTCAGCATACGCAAGATCAGTTGCAGCGTGAAGTCAGCCCCACATCAGAGCAATACAGGTGGATTCAGTTCACAGAATGGGGTCGGTATCTGGCGGAATATCCACTAGGAGCCGCCGCCCGTTTACATGATCTTCCATCGGGGGAGAGCTGGAATGGTAGTGATATGAGTGGGGACAGCCACCACGGCAATGAGCATAAGAGGCAGCGCCAAAGTGAATACGTTCTACAGCATCTTCTTACTGCACTGAAGCGTCTCGTGGAACGAGCAAGAAAAACCATGTCTGACGGCAGATTTAACGTCTTCGACCAGCATCGTCTCAACTCCTTCCTTCCACGCCGGACCTCAGGGAGGCCATTCTTCTACAAGCTTCAGGATAACACGTATAAGGAATATGCCAGAGTAGCACAGAAGCTCATTTGTTTCGTGTATCGAAGAGCATGGGCGGGGACTGGCCCAAGTCTACATCATTATCGAACTTCCCACTTTCAGTAAAAGAGGAAACCCTTATCAGTATCTAAGGCTGTGATTGGCTAGAGAGAGGGACTAAGATTGCAGTGAGGTAGAAAGCCTCTTTCAGTCCAAGCAGAGACCCCCTGTGGGGCTAGGGGAAGTACCGGCGGCAGTGAAAGAGGATTTCCTTGAAATAGGCGAGGGTAATTAGCAAGAAAAGACAGCCAGCAGCAGAAAAAGAAAGTTCAATAGGAGAGGAGATTTTTCTAAGAGAGAGATACCTAAGAAATAATAAAAGAAAATAGGAAAATAGCTAGGAAAAGTAAAAAATAAAAAGGGATAAAAAGAGATAAAAGATAAGAATAAAGAGATATGCTATATAAAGCAATAGAGCTAGCTGGCTAAAAACCCTTTATATTACCGATTAGTTTAGGCAGTTTCTAAAGCTCTTAGGGGAAAGAGAAAATAAATTTAGTCTATTAACGTTTTCTGTTTTAATGCAAACCCTGCCGAAGGCTTAAAAGCAGTCAGCTTAACCGGCT